>NC_041228.1:62577276-62578561 GCF_002837175.3 Physeter macrocephalus | reverse complement strand
GGGAGGATCCCACATGCCGCGGAGCGGCTGGGCCCGTGAGCCGTGGCCGCTGAGCCTGCGCGTCCGGAGCCTGTGCCCCGCAGTGGGAGAGGCCACAGCAGTGAGAGGCCCGCGTACTGCAAAAACAACAAAAAAAAAAAAAAAAAAAAAAGAGGAAGAGTTGAAGTGCAAAACAGGGTGTCTGGTAAAAGTAGTTTTAGCAAGAGAAATTCTCAGTAAATCACTCTGTAGGTGGCTACAGCAAACAATTTAGGCGTAGATCTTTGTTCAGAAAAGGGTCATTTGAGTGAAGCTCTCTATTATGCTTAA
This sequence comes from Physeter macrocephalus, assembly GCF_002837175.3. Taxonomy (NCBI): domain Eukaryota; kingdom Metazoa; phylum Chordata; class Mammalia; order Artiodactyla; family Physeteridae; genus Physeter; species Physeter macrocephalus. Next base: position 62,578,252 of record NC_041228.1, on the reverse strand, counting down.
TGCAGGACCTTTTTGAAGAGTGTAACAGAATCTTTTGTTTGGCTTAACAAGGCAACTCAGTTGGTAGAGCTCTCGGAGTCTGGTGGACCAGTTTGCATTAGGTGCCCTGGACTCATCACAGAGGCTCACAGGATTTTTGGGAGAAGGCTGGGGCATGTGTGGGTGAGGCTGGAAGCCCACTTGCTTGACTCTGGCTCTGGAGGACAGTGCCTTAGCATGTGAGTCTGAAGTAAGAGAGCGGCCCTAAAGCAAGGTTATAGGGAGCCCGTTCAGGCAGAGCATCACTGCTGTGGTAAACCGTTGTGGGTACCGGACTGTGCAGGACCAGTGTTCAACAGCGACACCTTGTGGTGGGAAGGAGCATGGGCCCAGCGGGGACTGCATTTCTCACTTTCTATCTAGACTCACTCCCTTCCGATTAAGTAAATCCCTGGATTCTTGGGAATCTCAGAGAAGAGGGAGTTCCTGGGGGGGAAAAAAGATAGATGGGGCTTTGGGGGGTTAATTAGAGTAATAAGTGTGATGCGATTTCATTTGTATCTTAAGTTGATCAAGCAGATCATGCTGCAAGAGAATATTTCAATGAATAGAGGTCTGTTCATCGCTGACTAGATGTTCCAAGTGTCTTTTTTGTTTATTTTTAAAATTTTTTTATGATGGAGAAACCTATGGCTTTTATTGTGGTGATGGTTGCATGGGTGTAGACTTATCTCCAAACTCATCAAACTGTACACATTAAATATAGACAGCTTTTGTATGTCAATTATACCTCAGTATAAAGTGATTTTTAAAAAGGTGATAAATGCCATGGGTAAAAAAGAAGAGTAAGGAGTTCTGACTTAAGTCTTTGTAACTTTTACACATAAGTACATCATTAAATAAAAATCCTTTTTTTTTTTTTTTTTTTTTTTTTTTGCGGTACGCGGGCCTCTCACTGCTGTGGCCTCTCCCGTAGCGGGGCACAGGCTCCGGACGT
>NC_041228.1:62549488-62576883 GCF_002837175.3 Physeter macrocephalus | reverse complement strand
GGGGGCTACTCTTCGTTGCGGTGCGCGGGCTTCTCATTGCGGTGGCTTCTCTTGTTGCGGAGCGCGGGCTCTAGGCGCGTGGGCTTCAGTAGTTGTGGCACGTGGGCTCAGTAGTTGTGGCTCACGGGCTTAGTTGCTTCGCGGCATGTGGGATCCTCCCGGACCAGGGCTCGAACCCGTGTCCCCTGTATTGGCAGGTGGATTCTTAACCACTTCGCCACCAGGGAAGCCCCAAGTCGAGACTTTAAAAAAAAATTCCTGAAAATTGTACTGTATTTCCTTCTAATCTCAGCCTTGTGCAACAACTTTAAGCCCTGGAAAGAAGATTCGAAGAAAGGTGTTCGATTTGAGGTGTGTTTAAGAGAGGGTCTCGCACGTGTAACTTGTTTATTGAGCGCTGTGAACTGGGCGGGTGCAGTTGTCTTTTCTTCCAGTCACTGCCGCCACTGTGCAAGGTTGGATCTCTGCTCCTCCCTGGTACAGAACCCATAAATACGTCTTGGGCAGATTTGATAGCTTCCCAGTCATTTTCAGTTATTTAAACTCAGGACCGCCTAATCTAATTTAAAGCTGCGTCTTATCGACAATCTGAATCTCTGCCCACCCCATCCAGGCTTTGGTTGAGGGGACTTGGAGAAGGGGGAGGGGTGGGTCTACCTTTCCATCTTTCCTCTGAATCCCGTACGTTGGAGGGGTATGTGTGCATGTATGTGTGTGTACACACGTGTGTGAGTGAGCCACGGGTCTGTTTCCAGGGCCTCCCCCTGCCCTTGCTGTCCCAGGCTCTAGTTACTCCCATACAGTGGGGAGGAGGCGTAGCGTGATGGCTGGGTTCACCTTCCACAGGGAGAGGCTGCGTGGGGAGGGAGGCAGCCCTGGTCTTACTCTGGCTCAGTTGCCTTCCTGTGCTGCCGGTGCCTTCAGTCAACTAGGGTGGTCGCTGCCAAGTTCAGTTGCGTCCCACCCGCCCCCCTCCGGTGCTGAGGGGCCAGCTGTGCCTCTCTTTGGTCCCTGACAGTGGTGCACAAACCTAAGCATCTCTCCAGATGGGACATCCCTTCATCCATGTCCTCGGGTACATTCCAGGGCTTGTGTTCTCCCTCTTCCTCACCCCTTGAAGGCTGCAGGCATCCGGGGTGGGGTGCAGGGCCCCCCATCCTTTTCCCGGGCTCACTAACTTCACCGTGATTCCATCTCACCCTGCTGTTGCAGGTAACACCTCCAACCCTCTCAACTTCAGGAATTTCTGGACGGAAGCCGACTTGGCTAAGTTTGGGTGTGTTTCCGAATGCTGAGGACCTCATGTGAAGCTCTTCCCCCAGTTTATCCGGCCCTGTTTCTCTCTGCGGGAAGAAGTAAGTGGTTCAGCTGCCACTTCAGCTCAGCTAATGCCCACCCAGAGAATGAAAAATCACTTTCCCTTCTTACACGCTCCTGCAAATTTGCAGGTCATTTCCCTGGACCCCCTTCCCTTGTCTTGTGAGTGAAGAAGGTTGGGAAGCACGGAGAGCAGCTTGAGATGGGGAGAATCTCTCCTCAGGATTCAGAAACGTCAGGGCACATTGGAAGGTGTCTGTCGGCCTGAGGAGCTGAACCTCTTTGGAAATAAATCATCTAAGGGAGGAGAGATTGAGGCAGGCCGCAGGCTGTGGTCAATTAGTTACACCTCAGGTGCAGAAGAGAAGGGAAGCCCTTAAAATTCCTGGGTAGGGGGTGGGGAGAGATATTTGAATAACAAAGGAAGAGCTGTTTCTGCACAAACTCTCTTTGAAACATTGTGAGTACAAGGCAGCATTGTTTTGAGAGGCTGGCCGAATCATAGAGGCAACAGAATAACAAAGATGGAGAGAGGCGTCGGCACCTGCAGAGTGACAGGGCTGTCAGAGCTTTGGCATTTTGGGGGCTCCTGCATGCCAGTGGGTTCTCCGGTTCTGGTGGCGGCCCCCAGCGCCACCGATTTCTTCCACAGAGGCAGCAGGAGCAGGGAGAGGAGGCGAAGGCTTTGCCAGTGGCAAAGAGGGGCATCAAAAGCTTTGGAAGCAATGGGGAAAGGTTGTCCTTGGTCCAGGTACCAGTGCCCTTGCCCTCAGATGGGGGCGGAAGTAGCATCCAGTGTCAGCTACGTTGGTTTCTGTCACAACACGGTGGCTTTGGTACGTAGGGGAGGAAAGCTCATTTTCCCTCTATCCTTCTGAGTGCGTAGCTGAGACCCCTGTAATTAAAGAGAGATTAACGAGAAAACTACGCAGATGTTTGTTGACCTGTATACCTCGTGTATGCAAGGGAGGTACTTGGGAAAAAATGAGTAACTTGTGAGGTGCCTGAGAATTTAGGATTCAACACCATCTTGAAAAAGTTTTAAATTTTATTATTTTTTCTTCCAGTTTTATTGAGATATAATTGATGGACAGCACAGTACAGGTTTAAGGGGTGCAGCGTAATGATTTGACACACACATATTGTGAAGTGATTACCGTAATATCAGCACCATCTTAATGGGGGAAAGGGAGGAGGGCTATAGGTCTCTCAGGGGAGAGTAAATAACTTAGGAAAGGTGAACGGGCCCTTAGAAGGATACACGTGATGTATGACAGTTTGTGACAAAGTTTGAGTGTGGTGTCAACTTCTAGTCTCCTCCCCTGTGATAAAGGTCAGTGCTCCCTGGTTGGTGAAACTCCTGTGGAGAGGATTTATGACATTCGAGTTCCTCTTAGAGGATCTGTCTTTAGGCAGATCAAGGGAATTCAGAGAAAGCTTTCCCCTGCATTCGCTGGTTTTCAAATGCCTACGGCACAAAATAATAGATATACAAAGGCAGTATATTTTGGGGAGGCGTGTCCTGAGCTCCTCCCGTCATACTTTGGGTGGCATATTCTGCTGTCCTTCAGGTCTATCCCTTTGGCATCGATGCCAGGCCAGTGGGCACAACATGGAGGGACCCTCTCGAGCTTGAGTGGGACGCACACCTCAAAAGCAGAGGGCACCAGTGCTGCCTGAGCAGGGGACGGGGCCGATGGCTGTGAGGCGTTGTTCTTGACCACTCCAAGACACAGACTGTTGCAGGGATAGAGGAAAACTTTGCAGGGAACTGGAGTTTCCAAAATGCAGAGTGGGGTTAAGAGGGTCACGTCTACAGGTAACGGTGATTGACAGCGGAGTTACCCGCACATAGGAAGACAGTAGCTATTCATGTATACATCTATGCTTGTAATTTATCAGGAGAAGAGGAGAGGGGATAAGATAGACAAAAAGAGTTTCTGAAAGGAGAAGTCCTGGGGATTTATCACCAATAAATAGCCCAGTGGGCAAGGAAGTAACGGGCTGACAACTACTGGTAGAATTTCAGCATCCAAAACACTTTTTGAGGTTATAGCAGCTGCTCCTAGATGAACCCATGGACAATGTGTCAGTGAGGCTTGCTTCCTTTAGGCCCGAAATCCATAAACAAACCTCTTTTTTCACTTGGCTTTGTGTATTTGGCTTGGTAAATGTTAAACAGCCAGAACAAAGCAACAAATCCAGAATTCATAGCTTCTCTTTTTTTTTTTTTTTTCTTTTCGGTACGCGGGGCTCTCACTGTTGTGGCCTCTCCCGCTGCGGAGCACAGTCTCCGGACGCGCAGGCTCAGCGGCCACGGCTCACGGGCCCAGCCGCTCCGCGGCATGTGGGATCTTCCCGGACCGGGGCACGAGCCCGTGTCCCCTGCATCGGCAGGCGGACTCTCAACCACTGCGCCACCAGGGAAGCCCCATAGCTTCTCTTAATTGTTATAGAGATACCAGCTACCAGAGTTCTTAGCCTGGAGTTTCTTTTGGCCCTTAGTGAAAAAACAGGATTGATCTGCACAAAAGAAAAAAAGAGCAAGAAGTATTGAAGACTCTTATAAACATCACATAGTATCTGAGGAATTTGGGAGGAATAATATGAGGCCAATGAAGAGGAAGAAGGCCCTCACCCACTTGGTGAGGGGAGTGAAAAACATGCACATTTCAAATAGCTTGTAAACCTGAGGGGAGGAATAGACACCTAGAGATGATGAAAACTTCCCTCCCAAATACAGTTTCTTTAGAAATACTGGGAAAACATGGTAGATATTTTAAAAATAAAGTTTAAACTTTAACAAGTGAAATAAGAAGGAAACACTGGTTTCGTCCTGTTGATTGAAAAAAAAAATGCACAACCTAAAAATTGAGAATTATATTTTATTCGGAGGACGTCCTGAGGACATAAGCCCGGAAGAGAGTCTCTCAGATACCTCTGAGGGACTGCTCCAAAGAGGGAAGCGGGGAGCCAGGATATATAGGAGTTTTTGCAACTGGGTAGTTGGAACATCAAAAGATTGTTGTTAATTAAAGAAAAGCCAGGGCTTCCCTGGTGGCGCAGTGGTTAAGAATCCGCCTGCCAATGGAGGGGACGCGGGTTCGATCCCTGGTCCAGGAAGATCCCACATGCTGCGAAGGAACTAAGCCCGTGCGCCACAACTACTGAGCCTGCGCTCTAGAGTCCGCAAGCCACGGTGACTGAGCCTGCGCTCCTAGAGCCCGCGCTCTGCAACAAAAGCCATTGCAACGAGAAGCCCGCATGCCACAGCGGAAGAGTAGCCCCCCACTCGCAGCAACTAGAGAAAGCCTGTGCGCAGCAGTGAGGACCCAACACAGCCAAAAATAAAATAAATAAAAGAAAAAAAGAAGAAAGAAAAACCAGACATCTCAAGGAATTTAGCATTTTTCTATATATGGGAAGATGCAACAGTCTGGGTTCATTGAAATCATTCCTTTGATATGCACCCCAGCTATCTTGGCCCAGTATCCTGTTTTTTTGGTTTTTGTTTTTTTTTTTCCTATCCTGAATCCCCTCAGGGTACTAGGAACTAAGCCCGTGCGCCACAACTACTGAGCCTGCGCTCTAGAGTCCGCCCTCTGCAACAAAAGCCATTGCAATGAGAAGCCCGCATGCCACAGCGGAAGAGTAGCCCCCCGCTCGCAGCAACTAGAGAAAGCCTGTGCGCAGCAGTGAGGACCCAACACAGCCAAAAATAAAATAAATAAAAGAAAAAAAGAAAAAAGAAAAACCAGACATCTCAAGGAATTTAGCATTTTTCTATATATGGGAAGATGCAACAGTCTGGGTTCATTGAAATCATTCCTTTGATATGCACCCCAGCTATCTTGGCCCAGTATCCTGTTTTTTTGGTTTTTGTTTTTTTTCCTATCCTGAATCCCCTCAGGGTACGCAGTTGGGGGCGCTGCAGTGGCTGATGGCTTGATGGCCCCACATCCTGTGTTTTCTGACACCGCAGTCCTTTGATATGCACCCCAGCTATCTTGGCCCAGTATCCTGTTTTTTTGGTTTTTGTTTTTTTTTTTCCTATCCTGAATCCCCTCAGGGTACTCAGTTGGGGGCGCTGCAGTGGCTGATGGCTTGATGGCCCCACATCCTTTGTTTTCTGACACGGCAGGTGACTTTTCTTCATCCACAGACCTGTCCTGAAAGCACATGGGAGTTGTCCATTGGTTTGGGCTGACAGGATGATAGAAAGAAAGGAGATCTGAGGATTAGTTTTGAATTTAATCTTCCTCTACCTTGGCAATAATATCAAAAAGGATGGTAACAGGCAAACTAGAAGTATACTTGGGTTAAGAAAAAATATTTTTTAAAAAAAATACATGTTTTCTATATCCTTTCCTGGTTATAAGGGTCTTAGAAATATTTTAGAAAAGCCCGGAGTTGGCACTGTTCACTATACTCTCTTGAAATTATATTTCCGTTTGTCTCAGTGCGGTATCTGCTCCTCTGTCCTCTGATCTCCACTTGTGTTCAGTCTTGAAGTCAGGACACTACGCTAACCCCTGCATCCCAGCTCGGAGCCCCAGGGTGCTGTTTTATCTTCCGCACCTTCAAGCAGAGCCAGACCTGGGGTTGCCATTCCTTCACACACTCCCTCATCCCACGAGCAGCAGCGTCTTAGCTATGTCTGTGTCGACTTTTCCCTCAAGCTGGTCCTTTCTGTTTCTTGCTGCTGGATTAATCTCTTCAGGATCAGTTCACGCCTCTGCTTATAAACCTAGAATGCCTCCTTCTTTCCCCTGGAGGAAACCCACGTTCCTTGATCAAGAATGTAAGGTCCCCTAAGGCCCCTTTAGTAATTTAAAGTCCCATAAGATCCCTTTTCAACCCCATCTCTCACTATTTCCCTTCACACCTGTCTAGCCCTGGCCCAGACCCAAACCCAGCTATGTCTGTGCTACGCTGGCTTGAAACTTGTCCTGATGGTTGTCCCCATAGAAGAAAATTTCACTTCTTTAGAATTCTCACAGCACTTTCCTTGTGTCTCTCTTCTACGGCATTTACCACATTTTAGGTTGTTTTATAATTTGTCAGGAATGTTTTTTTATCGCCTCCACTAGACAGTATACTGAGTGTGTCTGTGCGCCTGTCTCATCTTTGTATACACCTCATTCATGTCTTGGACAGTGTCGCTTCTGAGTAAATATTTTAAATTGATTAATTCTGAGTTCCTCTGGGACTATTAGACCAGACTAAGTTCACTGGTCCAGCTCTGTGTTGGAATTAAATCTAGGGTTGGTCTTGAAACTAAGGTGTTCTTCAGATCTTTTATAAATCAGGCCAAATATGGGACCAGCCTTTAACTTTTAGGACATTAACGATTCTGCACCTAATTCCAGCGTGGTGGTGATGGGTAGGGGGGTTCTTCGTACATCCAAGCAATTCTCTGATACCAGCTGGGTGTCTTACAATTCAGCTCAATCCTGACACTATCTACCTGGAGATAGCATCAGATCCCACAGGTTAAGGGCTCGGTCCCAAAAGAGACGGCAGCCCGCCGCCCCGCCTGCCCCTTCAGACAACAATCACAAGTCCAGGTTGTCAGCTGTGCTTCTGACCTACAGGCTATCGATCGGAGGTTTCCATGACCCCATCCTTAGGTTCAATTAATTTTCTAGAGCGGCTCAAAGAACTCAGAGAAACGTCTTACTAGATTAATGGTGTATCATGAAGTGATATAACTCAGGAACAGCCAGATGGAAGCGTGGCATAGGGCAAGGCATAGGGAAAGGGCATGGAGCTTACATGCCCTCTCTGAGCCCACCACTCTTCTCCAGATCTCCACATGTTCACCAACCCAGAAGAACCCCATCCTTTTTGGTTTTTTTAATGGAGGCTTCATTGCATAGGCATGGTTGATTAAATCGCTGGCCGTTGGTGATTAAGCTCCATCTTTAGCCTCTTTCCTCTCCCCAAAGGTCAGTGGGATGGGATTGAAAGCTCCAACCTACGAATCGTGTGTGGCTGGCTCCCCGTCAATGCCCCCAACCTTGGGAGCTTTCCAAAAGTCACCTCACTGACATAACAGAAGACCAGTTCCAAGGGTTTCAGGAGTTCTGTGCCAGAAATAGGGATGAAGACCAAATATACATTTCTTATTAGGAATCGCAATCAGAGACATCCTTGAAGGACCGGACTCAGGTTTCTCTCGTCCAAGCCCCAGTTCAGAAAGGAGCATCAGTGACTTGGCTCTCTACAGTGTGTACCCCTTTGGACTTGGCCTGCCTTTTCTGAGAGTGATGCCCACTGCACACATGACAACCGTATTTGTGTATTTCCTTTCAGTGACTTTGCTATCCTGTTAGTCCGGGAGTGGGACAGAGAAGAGTCGGGAGGAGGGGTGAGCAGGACAAATCGCAGAGTGGCCAGATTTCTCAGACGAAATTAGAAGGGGTGGGAGACCAGCCCCAATCTTCAAATGAGGAGCGGGTGTCACCCTCTCTGGGGTGACTGATGACTTGTGACCGATGTCCCTGGAAACCTCTGGGGGCTGGGCTTGCAGCTCTGCTCACCTCTTCCATTGCCTGTCATCTCCTCCACATTTCCAGGTTCTGCTGGTTCAGTCCATGGTCAGATATTTATCAAGCACCCACTTAATGCAAGGTACTGGACCAGATATTTTAGAGAAATAAAAAGAAGTTTAAGTTGTAGGCTCTGCCTATAATTGGGAGAAGACGCACGTTTCAGGTTAAAATAGGCCTGGGAAATGTCAATGGTATAAAATAACGTCAAGCCCATAACAATCCTAAGGGGAACCTGGCTAGAAAATATTGGTGATTCAGAGGATCAAATTCACGCGTGTAAAGAAACACTATAAACATTGATTTCAGCTGCTCCTCTTCAATTGAATCATTTCAATTCCCAGAAGTTTTTAAGCTTCCCCCGAAGCACGACAAATAGCAAATTCTACTGCAAGTCAAAATGTCTTTGATGTTAACTCATACTCTGATATCTCTAGCCATCTGGCTTATTTGGGGCCTCTTTTCTAGATTCAGTAAAATTGTAATGAAACCTAAAGGCTAAGAAGTAGCAAGCAGGTCACTGGTGTTATTCAAAATTGTCTTATTTGGGTGAAAGTTTGAGACATAAAAAACTTAAAATATTTTAGTTTCCAGATGAATGGGGACCCATCTCTGCATATTGCAAATTAAACTTGGCACATTTACTTGCTTTTGGCCAGAGACAGATCCAAAATGACTATTAATAGATGTAATAGTCTGGTGTGAAGGCCATCCACCAAGAGATACTAACTTTCCAGCAAGAACGTCCAAGGCATCCAGTGGATGACCGAAATTAGAAAGGTTCTTTGAATTTAAAATGACTGGTACTTACGAAGGAGTCATAACATCTATTAAAAGCTATCATTCATGTATCTTCGTCAACAAACCAGGAAGCACTGGCTGCAGCCTGAGTTCTAAACTTGGAAGCCCTAAGGGTTTGCAGTGTGACTCTGGCCAGGCCACCTTCTCAGTATCCCAAATCCCTGTCTCTGAATAACTGGACTCATATTTTCTACCTCATAGGAACATCCAGAACCGAGAGGAGGTGAGACAAAGGAAATGTTCCAATTATTAGTGAGACTAATTCTGACATATCTAAAAGGAACCATAAATGTTTAAGCACACGGGGGGAGTTTGCAGACATCTGTCCTTTAGGAGTTAGGCATCCCAATTGTGGATTGTCTAATCCTACAGTTTCACTATGCTGCCCATTGTTTGGTCTGTTTCCCACAGTACAGTTTAGAACATAACCTTCAACTGAGGCACATTTCTTTCTCTTGGAGACGGCTGTCCTGGCGTCTGTCCCTCCAGTTCATCTCCAACTGTGACCACCACTCTCTCCATCCCCACTGACTTCGCTTTCTTGCCTCTCTCCCTGGATCTTTTTCCTCTTCCTTCCAACACCGCAGCCCTGCCCCCCCCACCGCCCCCCGGGTGAGTGATCCCAAGGGAAAAAAAAATCATCTGGGCTCCCCATCAACCCTCACTGACCTCCTAGTCCTTCTAGCTCAGCTGGCCCTTCTTGAGATCTCCACGGAGCCACTCAGCTTCACCGATCCCTCAGGCGGCCTCACTCTGGTAGCTACACTAGCCTAGACCCCTTTCGGTGCAGTTGAAAAAAATGCAGTAATTCAGCGGGAATTTTTATTTAAAAAATAATACAGGATAAGATTTTTAAAAGCAGTTGAATTTCTAGATTCTAGACTTTGATCCTGACTTAACCACAGATTTGCTTAACCACAATTTCTCGGCACCTCTTCTTGCATCCTTTTCCTTTGTGCAGCCCAGCCTGGGGTGGATGTTAGTCTTAGCTACCTGGCTTTTTGTCCCTTATGGATTCCGTGTGACCCTGCTGCTGGGTCCAGGGAGATTTAACTATTCTTGACCTTGTTTTTGTTTGTGTTAGTTTAGTATGTCAGCTTGACTCTGGTTGTCGAGAGCTCTACAAGTTCTCTTATTCAAGAGAAAACAAACACGATAACCGAACACTTTGCTTGATCACCTACTTTGTTTTTTTTTAATTAAAAAAAATTCCATTAACTTTTTTTTTTAATTTATTTTTTTTGTTAACTCTTTTTTAAAAAAAATATATTTTATTTATTTGATTACGCCAGGTCTTGGTTGTGGCAGGCATGCTCCTTAGTTGCGGCTCATGGGCTCCTTAATTGTGGCATGTGAACTCTTAGTTGCGGCATGCATGTGGGATCTAGTTCCCCAACCAGGGATCGAACCCGGGCCCCCTGAACTGGGAGCACAGAGTCCCAGCCACTGCGCCACCAGGGAAGCCCCTTGAATCACCTACTTTAATCCAGGCACTGTGCTACATAGTGTGTGGCATCCAAAGGAAAGCAAGATAATTTCTAGAGTAGCTCATAGCTTAGTACAAAAGAAGGACAAAACCCCACAGAGTTGCAGAAGAGTGAGGCAAAAGCTTGGGCAGACATTTGACATTTGTTGATACCCTGCATCCAGACCTCCTCTGTTCTTGAGGATCGGCCAAAGATTGCATCTTCATGCTGGGCAGGGCCTTCCTTCACCTCTTATAAACCACAGGAATTCTTTCATGTCCCCAAAAGAAAGATGCAGCCGTGTGACCATGCTCAGCTAATCTAATGCTCCTGCCTAGGATTTCGGATTCTAATGGAAAGAGATGAAGATACAGAGTCTATTGCGAAATGTTTTTAAGGTGGTAACCTTGGCACGGAATCCAGAAACTGCATTTAGTTTCAGCCCATTTACCAATATTCTCTAGCATTGCAGGCACTCAGTATTTTCCAGTGTATATTTATTTTCCTCTTAAGTTATTCAGAGTTTTGTTTTTTGTGTTTTTTTTTTTTTTTTGTGGTATGCGGGCCTCCCTCTGCCGCGGCCTCTCCCGTTGCAGAGCACAGGCTCCGGACGCGCAGGCTCAGCGGCCATGGCTCACGGGGCTCAGCCGCTCCGCGGCATGTGGGATCCTCCCAGACCGGGGCGCGAACCCGGTTCCCCTGCATCGGCAGGCGGACGCGCAACCACTGCGCCACCAGGGAAGCCCGGTTTTTTCATTTTTGCTTGAAATCAATTGAAAGAGAAATTAGGAATGAAGAGTGTGATGCAGACCACACAGAGCCTCAGATGAGAAAAGCTGAAGTTGGGAGTAGGGCAGGGAAAATTCCATCCATATCAGTCATGGGATTCTGACAACCCTTGATGTGAAGTGGCAAACACCCATTGAATTATTGTCCATTGTCACCTGAAATGAAGCACTCATTGAAGGCAAGATTTGGGGAATCCCATTACTCCGGACACAGTACAGTATGATGTCATGAGAACTGAAGAGTAGTGGGTGGAATGGTTTCTTCTAACGGCACTAGAAGACCTAAAGAAAGAGAACAAACAATAAGCCCAAATGTATACACCCTTAGCCGAAGAAGGCACCCCCTTAACTTGAAAGGACCTCACTAAAAAAAAATCTCTTACCACCTGAAACTAAATGGTTGAGGTCGCCCAAAACCAGATTCAAAGTTTAAGTTGCTGAATTACATTAGTCGAAGCTACAGCTTTGTCAAGTCTCTTCCACAAGTGGCTTTCAAATGTTTTTGGCCACAGCCCTTATAAAAAATATATTTTATATCATGATCCAGCGCGCGCGCACACAACCCCCCACCCCCACCCTCGCTTCAATACAACTGAAACAAAGGTGTCATGAAACAGTATTTACCTTTATTGTATGCAAAGTGTTCTGCTGTTTTTGTTCTATTTTGTTTAAAAAATTCTGCTTGCAACCAACCAAACTGGGAAAACATTGTGTTACAGTAAGAATGAGGAAGTGGAAGAGGATCTGATGGACTCAGGAGGTAGCTGGAATCCCCGACCCCCAGTGAGACTTCCTTATCGGTAGAAGCAGCCCAGTACCTGTGTTGTGGAGGAAGGGGACAGACCCTTGTTGAAATCTGCAATTCCCTCCCAATGCGAAGCCAATCCTTGTCAGCTCTCAGCCATTTACCATCCTCCACCCCACCTATCTTTGTCTCTAAATCTGTAACCAGAGTCAGACCCAAGCATGCTCCAGGAGGCTGACAACAAAAGTTAAGCCAGGAAGGGGAGACATCCATAACAAAGAATTAGAGGACTTTGTTAACTTCTATCATCAAAATCCTGGAGAATATATGTAGAAGTGAATTCTGATGAGATGCTTCCTAACCAAAGGGGGAGAAATCCAATGCTAAATTGGACTGAGCTCATTGATAAGGCTGGGTTTACGGGAGATCCTGGAATCAGCATACTAGTTTCAGCAGCTGAGAATCATTTCAATTTTTAGCTTGATTAGTTGACCAAAAAAAGCTGGTTTCAATAGCAGCTCCCATCAAATGAAACTGATGAGCTACAAATCTTTTGTAAGCAGGTAGAGGAAGGAATTCAAAGAGTGAGGAACCCTGGAGTGAACTTATCCTGTATAATCAATCTGTCAACCACCAGGTAATTAGGCCCCCTCGGGAAGGCACAGGGGACCTTCCCTTTGCAGTACCTTGAGAAATAAAACAGCTGACAGGGGGCCCTGGATCTTTGAAAAGCTCTTTAGTGACTGTTCTCTGAAGGCCAGAATTGCTTATGGAGATGTTGTCACTGAAATGGGATTACTGATTTCAATGGCAAGATGAGGGGGTTGAAGAGGCCCCTTCCAAATGCAAACTGAGCATTTGGAGTTTACCTGCTAAATGATGGGCGGGGGCAGGGCAGCATTATTTCCTTCACAATGAAAGCTAAGTTGCTGCCTTTACACCCCTGTCATTAAAAAGAGAGGTAATAGCTGATATCTATTGAATACTTAATGCAACGGTCACTGAATCCTCCTAACACTATGACGTAGGGCTCTCATGTTCTCCATTTTACAGGGGAGCAAAGTGAATTATGAAGGTGAAGAACTTTGCGCAAAATCTTACAGCTACTAAGTTGTGGAGCTAGGATGCTATCCCAGGGCAGTGTGGCTCCAGAGGCCATGCTACACCGCAGGAATGTTTGATTTGGGAGGCAACCTTTGCCCAGAGGTGGATTTGCCATGAGGCAATTGAAGCTTAAGCTTCAAGACCCTCTTCTACATGGACCCCCTCCGAGGCCCTGGGAAGGCCCTGGAGATGTACTTACATGGTCATATGTTGTAAAATTTGCAAAAACAAATATTTTAACTGCAGTTCGTTATGACTGCTGTCTTTTTACTCTGGCTTCCGGATCTAATGTCCCCTCGAGTCAGGTGACTTTTGAGGGGCTGTGTGCATTCTTGGGATCTGGCTAAGGGGAAGTTGAGTTGGGGATTCATGTAAATTAGTTTAATGGGATATATTTGTGTGGTTTACAGCTGCTCTGCTGACTTACCTATGTCGACTGAGAAAAAAAGCACAACCTAAAAGTTGAGAGTTACGTTTTATTCGGCAGACGTTCTGAGGACTTCAAGCCCAGGAGACAGGACTCTCAGATCACTCTGAGGAACTGCTCCAAAGAGGCAAGGGAGGGGAGCCAGGATATATGGAGTTTTTGCAACAAAGACCAGGTAGTCGGAACATCAAAAGATTACTGTTAATTAAAGAAAGCCAGATATCTGAAGTTAAGGAGTTTAGCACTTTTCTATGGGAAGATGCAAGAGTCCAGACTCACTGAAATCATTCCTTTGATATGCACCTCAGCTATCTGGGGCCAGTATCCTGTGTTTTCTCATTCTGAGTCTCCTCAGGGGGCACTGTCGGGGATGGCTGCAGCGGCTGACTGCTATATGGGCTTGGCGTTGGACAGCCCGTTTGTCTCCATCCTGAGTTCCCTCAGAGCTCACTGTCTGGGCGGCTGTAATGTGATGGCTTGATGGCTGCAACATCCTTTGTTTACTGATACGGCAGGCAATATTTTTCACTCACACCTAGTATGGTGAAACTGACACTACTATCCTGGTTTTAAGCCATAGATAGGGCCAGAGGTTCTACCCACCTGTGAACATACATGATGGACCCCGGTCCAGGAAGTACATGGGATGTAGAGGGAACCAGGGTTTAAAGTGGAGCCAGAGCTCCATAGGGAGCTAGAAGCTCGTCTATGGAAAATTCTTTAGTCATCAGATGTGTAATAATTAGAAGCGGAGGATTCAGTTTTCACAGATGTTTGGTCAAAAATGGAAAGTTCGCTTTTGTTAGGCATATACTTAATAACTCAATATATAATTATAAATGTACCCTAAACACCGTATGGTTTATCAGAATTCCTATGCTTGTCGAGCATAACTTGGAAAGTCTGTGTGTGAAGACATTCTGTTTAATGCAGCATCGTCTGCCTGAGACAAACAGGTGAAGAAGATTTATCTACCAGCCTGCATCCCCGCTCACCATTCTCACTGGCCAAGGGTTGCCCCACAGGCTGGCACTTCCTCAGACGTTCCAGGGCTGGGTGTGAGGCAGGTGGTTGAACAGGTCCCTGCAGGAGACCCAGCAGAGGCAGAGAAGCCCGGACAGAAAGCAGGCGATACACAACGGCCCTGCCCTCAGGTGACTCACAGCAAGAGTGGGAAGAAAGGGGCTTCCCTGGTGGTGCAGTGGTTGCGCGTCCGCCTGCCGATGCAGGGGACACGGGTTCGTGCCCCGGTCCGGAAGGATCCCACATGCCGCGGAGCGGCTGGGCCCGTGAGCCATGGCCGCTGCGCCTGCGCGTCTGGAGCCTGTGTTCCGCAAGGGAGAGGCCACAACAGTGAGAGGCCCGCGTACCGCAAAAAAAAAGAGTGGGAAGAAAAAAGTGGACTTACGTGGAGCCCAGCAGATGTCCCACATACCGGCCCACAAACTTCAAAGATTATATTATACAAAATCAATCCCTGCATAAGGAAATTGAAAGGCCCCCAAATCTCACCATGGAATTAAGAAAGAAACTTGATAAAAGTTTTCCTAAATTTGACAACAATCCTGAAAATTAAACCAAACAGTTTTTTTCTAAATTACCAATAGTAAAAAAAAAAAAAAAAAAAATTTGGTCAACCATGCAAAAGAAAACAATGAATTCTTTCCTTCTTTTTTGTTTAGGAAATATTAGTCATAAAAGTGTGTGTAGCCAGAAACCTTGGGGAAAATATTATAGAGGTGGGTTAGGCATTAATTAATAAAACATGTTTTTTTGAATTTTCTGATATTTGTGATATTTATCAGCTTTCTAAAAACTGCAATTTGTATAGTGTTTGTACCTAATATGTTCGTAATTTTGTACTATTTTTCATAAAGAGGCTTCTTCCAAGGTTTTTAAGTGCAGGTCCCACAAAATCTGGATCTGCCTCTGTGTAGGTCACATCTGGGGGCTCTGAAAGCCTGCCAGCTTTGGGTGGGCCCAGGATAAGGGAGGGCTCTCTGGCTGTACCAGACCAGAGCACAAACATGGGAATACACAGCAGTGCTCACGGGTCAGCGTATCCAGGGCCGTATCTTAGAGGAAGTTGCGCCATTGTTTTATTAAGAATTTCTAATGCAGCACCTGAGATTCTACCAACAGCACAAAATCTATCTTTTGTGGACCAGCTGAGAACCTACCCAGCAGTTTCAATATCGTTTTTTTATGAACAAATGTACTCTAAGCCTCCCCTAAATCACTTACAAACCCAGCTTTGAACCATAGGCTGTTTGTCCATGACTGTGTGTAGGTGCACACACGCACACACACACACACACACACACTTCCATATGTAAACTCATCTCGCTTTGCTTTTTTAAAAATATATTTATTATTTAATTTTTGGCTGCTTTGGGTCTCTGTTGCTGCATGCAGGCTTTTATCTGGTTGTGGTGAGCAGGGACTATCTTCCTTGCAGTGTGCGGGCTTCTCATTGCAGTGGCTTCTCTTGCTGTGGAGCACGGGCTCAGTAGTTGTGGCTCGCGGGCTCTAGGTGCACGGGCTCAGTAGTTGTGGCTCGCGGGCTCTAGAGCGCAGGCTTAGTAGTTGTGGCGCACGGTTAGTTGCTCCGCGCCATGTGGGATCTTCCCAGACTAGGGCTCGAACCCGTGTCCCCTGCATTGGCAGGCAGATTCTTAACCACTGTGCCACCAGGGAAGCCCTCGCTTTGCTTTTTACTTTGTGTATGTCTTTTAAGTCAAGCGCACGTTTCTAAAGGGAGAGTCTCTTAGTAGAGTGTAAGGTGCAGAGTAAGGGCTCAACTAATAACTTCGTAATTGATAATTTGCTGAATCAAAAGGCACTAATTCTCAGATTCCCTCAGATCCATAATGCAGCTTCTTTTGTTTTCCTCATTAACTTTGAGTTTCTTGTTTTCTTAGTTTGATTTTAACTTGTTGGGATTTTGTTTCACAGTATAAAGTATCCCACAGTGAAGAATTATGAAAACATGTCAAATTGGGGCATTTCTCTTTAATTTCATACTCTTTGGAATGAATGCTTAACTGGAAAATTTGTCAGACAACTAACCACATTCACCTATGAAGCACCTTCTTTCTTGGACTCATGGGGATTGAAATTTCTTCTTTTGAAATTAGTAATGTATCATTTTTAAAGGGCCCATTTCTCTCTTTTTTTAAAAATAAATTTATTTTATTTTTATTTAATTTTGGCTGCGTTGGGTCTTTGTTGCTGCGCACGGGCTTTCTCTAGTTGCAGCGAGCGGGGGCTACTCTTCTTTGCGGTGTCAGGGCTTCTCATTGCAGTGGCTTCTCGTTGCGGAGCACGGGCTCTAGGCGGGTGGGTTTCAGTAGTTGTGGCTTGCGGGCTCTAGAGCGCAGGCTCAGTAGTTGTGGTGCACGGGCTTAGTTGCTCCATGGCATGTGGGATCTTCCCGGACCAGGGATCGAACCCGTGTCCCCTGCATTGGCAGGTGGGTTCTTAACCACTGTGCCACCAGGGGAGTCCTATAAGTATGGACTCTTGATGTTTGCTTTATGTTTTGTGTTATAATTCAATACTTCCTTATTTATTTTGTGACTCAAATTGTTCCAGCTTTGACCATTGGGACTATTTCAGTTGGCTTTTGTGTCCCTTTGACATAAGTAACCACTTCCTTACTTTTTGGTACAACAATATCCTTCAGGTTCATATTTTCTGCCCCAATCCTAGAATCAGCCATTTCTCCAAGGAGCCCTGGTTCCTTTTATTGGAGAAACCAAGATTTGGGTGTTAGGTGTACTCATTGCTAAGGGGGTGTCATTGTTTCTACAAGACACAAGTTTTAAGGGCTTGTTGTAGAAGAGCCTTCAAAGCATGGTCCAGGGAGTAGAAGCATATCCTCATTTGAGAGCTTGTTAGAAATACACAATTGCAGGCCCCAGACCTACTGAATTCATATCTACAGCTTAACAAGAATTCCAGATGATTCTTATGGACATTTGAGGTTGAGAAGCACTGGCCAGAACTCAGTGCCACAGACCCAACTGCAAGGAAAGGTGGAAATGTGAGACCAGGGAGAGAAAATGTGGTAAACATATTGCATTGTCTCTGTGACAACCAGGCACTTGAGTGTTTGCTAAATATTGGTGATTTGTTTGGATAACTTATGCTTGAAGCACCTAGTTTATTTTTGTTTTTGCTCTTCCATTATATTATTTTTTTACATAAAACATTTGTTCACTTATTCAAATATTTATTTATCAAGTACCTGCTACTTTTCTGGCACTGTTCTGAGTACTAGGGTTGCAGTGTGAACAAAAAGGTAAACATCCCCACCTTCATACAGCTTACAATTCATGTGATGGTGAATGGCACAGCAAAAATGTATATGTTAGATGTGGGAACTGTTATAAAGAAAAATAAGGCAAGTTAAGGGATGGTGAGGAATGGAGGAGATGGGGAAGGCTGCTGATTTAGGTAGGATGGCTTGGTCATCTAAGCAGAGATTGGAATGAAGTGAACAAGTGAGGCCTGTGACTACTGGAGACATTCCAGGAAGAGGGAACACTAGGCAGTTGTTCTCTTAAAAACCAAATGACACATTTAGATTCAAATTTTAAATCTCAGCTCCAAAGTTAGGTATCAGAATATTCAGATTTTGAAAACTTTTGGACCTTAGGTTGATTTTTGTTGTTGTTGTTTATCCATCAAGATTTTTGACAACATGTAGATCCTGCTGTGTTATCACAACCTCTTTTGTCATCAGTGTATTTGATTTTTTTTTAAATGTATGTGATATCTTGATACTCATTTTATAGGATGTGAAAGACCGTACTTCAGTTACTCTCAAGCTTTTTGATCTTGGGGCTCTTTTATATTCTTATAAATTATTGAGGACCCCAAAGACCTTTTGTTCATATGGGTTACATCTATAGATATTCACTACAATATAAACTAAATCCAAGGAAATGTAAACATTTATTATTAATTCATTTAAAAATAAGAACAGTAAGCCCATTACACATTAACAAAAACAACGTAATTTTTATGAAAATAAGTGTATTTCTCAAAACAAAACCAGAATTTAGAGAGAAGGGTAGCATTGTTCCACGTTTGCATAGCCCTTGGAAGTCTGGCTTAATAGAAGCCAGCTGGATTCTCGTGTCTGGAGAGAATGAGAATTCTGTTGCAGTGTCACACTGTTGCAGTGTCACACATCGTGTAGCATCTGGAAAAGTTCACTGTATACCTGTAAGAGATTGAGAGTAAAAAAGGCAAATAACAGTTTAGCATTATTACAAAATAGTTTTGACCTCATGGACCCCTTCAAAGGGTCACAGGTACCTCCAGGGGGTCCCCAAATCACAGTTTGAGAACCTTTCCCTTATCATGTTCTAGCCTCATCACTCTGCCTTGGGAGAGTCATTTCGCTTTTTTGGCTTGAATTTCTTCATCTTTAAAGTGGAGGGAATAACAGTACTTATCTCCCTGGGTAGCTGTGAGGATCAAATGAAAATTCATGTGATGCATTTACAGCCAGGCCTGTACAGAGAAAACTTGAGAGTCATTAGTATGATTTTTAAATACAGAAGTTGATTATGACTATTTTTAATCTGTGATATTGTTCATATAGAGGATTTAATTTCATGCTATTTCCTTGGTCAGGAATTCACCCCCTACTTAAAATCTTCTTGTTATAAAAAAAATAAGGCACAGAGGTGTAAAGTATTAAACACACACGTCTGTTTTCTTTTTTGAAAAAAATTTCTCTTTCACCATATTTTAAGTTCCATTACATATTTTTTTTCATATTGATAATCCCTTTGTGATCAGGACTGGGAAAAACATGTCCTCCCAGTCCCCAAGATGAAACATACTCGGACATGACAATTCCCCACACAGATCTCATTTGCTATTTACTCTCATCATTGAGCTGAATTCCTTTGAAGTCCGAGAAGAAAACTGCCTTCAACCACTGTAATAATTCCTTAGGGACCATTGACCTTCAACGCTTCTTTCATTTATAACCATTTTGCATGTTGATCTAATTGTCATAAAAGTAGTGTGCATTAAAACTGCCAGCCAAGAACACGGAATGTTGATTTTTTTCCATGTTCAGATTGCAATGATTCTCTCTTAATTCAGGATGTATGGCATTCATATTGTTAAAATGAGTTAAAAGAAAAAAGCTTCACATCACTTAAGCAACAGATGTACTATGCATTGCAAAGTTGGACAGTCTTGTAATAACTCTCTTAAATGTAAAAGAACTTCAAATGACAGTAATACTAGGTTAATCCAATAAGCATTAACAGCCTCCTCCTCACCCACCCTGAAAAGGGAAGCATTTATGCAACTAATTAGTTTACCATAGTAAATAATCCACTGACATTTCAAAGAAGCATTCCTATTGGAGCCTGGAGTAAATATTATGTGGCATGTTAAACTATAAATAGGGTGAATAATGGTTCCCGGCCCAGTTTTAAAATGCTATGGAAAATAAGTGAGCTCCATCTGGGTAGAATGGGTGTTACCAGCCCTCTATACACAAGTGTCCAGTTGCCTGGCTCAGGTTCCCTATAGCTGCCGTGGAAACTTGATGATTCATCTCACTTTCCAGCCTGACTCCACCAGGTAGATAAAAGAGCGAGTGAATGTTTCTCTTGGAAAAAAAAAAAAATGTAGAAGATGAAAGAAAACAAAATTTATAACCGACTCAGAAGGGTGGATCCCATCTCATTTCAAGTGAGTGGAAAAAAAAAAGGGCTTTCTACATAAGTGAATTTTGCAGCCACTCGCAACTTAAATGCTTTGAGGAGTTTTGATAAGAAAATCATGGAAGGCTCCACATTACGTGATTTACAGGTATTACAGGCGATCTTAGCCTCAGAGTTCTGTGCACTTAGTGATTTTCTTCCAAACTGCACATCACTTGTAGGAAGCCCAGAATAGAAAAGTGAACGATAAAACAGAATCTCTGCGTGGAGAAGCCTTCTCAAGCACACTGGTTTGGGTAAAGCAGAAAAATGGGGCTCAATTTAAGGCCTCATTAAGGAGGGAGTGAGGAGAGGGCTAGAAAGGAGAACCAGTATTTTTAGGGCTCGCCCAGCAGAGCCAACGAAGCAGCTGCCTCTCCAGGATATAAGAGGGGCCCAGAGATTCTCACTTGTCTCATTCCTGAAATTCCAACCGTAAGAGCCACACATTCAAATTAAGTCTCTCTGTGGAAAGACCCCATTCCTGTGTGTGACACATATTCATCCCTTAAGTGCATTGATTCAACATTTCCTATGACCTGTGGATTGTTCTAGAAATGTAATGATGCCAGAAACACAAAAAAGTTTTATTTTTTGTCTCAAGAAGTTCATAGTCTCATGGAATAGAGAGATAACAACAAATGATGCTTATCAGTTTAGGCTGCTACCAGAGACTGGGTGGCTTAAACAACAGACATTGATTTCGCACAGTTTCGGAGGCTGGAAGTCCCAGTTCAAGGGGCCAGCAGTTCCAGTTCCTGGTGAGGTCTCTTCCTGGCTTACAAATGGCCTCCTTCTTTCTGTGTCCTCACATGACAAAGAAAGAGAGCTCTGGTGTCTCTTCCTCTTCTGACAAGGGCACTGATCCCATCGTGAAGGTGTTCAATTAAAAAAAAACAAAACACTCAGATGTTCAATTCAAGACATAATTAAGGATGGGAGGAGGGGCATGCCAGTGTATGCTAATAGCCTGGGTGCTGTGGTCTGATTGTGTCTCCCCAAATTCATATGTTGAAATCTAAACCTCTAAATATGGTGGTATTAGGAGATGGGGCCTTTGGTAGGAGCTTAGGTCATGAGGGTGGAGCCTTCACGAATGGGGTTTGTGCCCTTATTAAAGTGGCTCCAGAGAGCTCCCTTTCCCTTATCCTTCTATCATGTGAGGACACATGAAAATGATCCAGGAAGAGGGCCCTCCCCAGAATGTGACCATGCCTTGATCTTGGACTTCCAGCCTCCAGTACTGTGAGAAATAAATTTCTGTGTTTATAAGCCACCCGGTTGGTGCCATTTTTTTTTTTTTTAATTTTTTTTTTAGTAGCAGCCCAAACAGACTAAGAGTCACACCAGTTACAAGGGCCTCCACTGCACCTCGTGCCTGGGAGGCCCTCAGCGTTTGCCAAAGCCCTTCTCTGAGAGTCAGTCCATGAAATCCCCCAGAATGAGTTTCTTCCTTTGCAATCTGGCCTCGGTTACCCCTAAAGAGGTGGTAGGGAGGCTGTAACTAGTATATGACCTCAACTGATGCTTCCAACTTCAATAGACTCAGAAGAAAAAATATAAAGGGTGACAGCAAAATCATGATAAATGGTCTTCTGCTGGAAGACTACCTCCAAAACTCTAACATGCCCCCTGGGCCAAGGCTGCCCCCAGGTCTGTTGCTTCCCTCACATGAAACCTTCCTGGAGTGTGGAGCAGGCCGATTGCGGTCAGATTCAGGGCCCTGTTGCAGGATGCCCTCGGTAATCCCTGTGCTGGGGAGTTCGTGTCTTATGGTCTTATGCACAGTTATGATTAACTCCCTGCCTTAGGAGCTGATGGGGCAGGGCTGAAACTCACACACCCAGTGAACCCTCTGATCAGAGGGTCAGGCTTTAATTCTCTGAAGGTGCCTTGGGGCGGAGCATCTCTCTGAGGTTGTTCAAGGTGGTGGCTTTAAAATAGTTCCATTTCTGTTTTGGTTTCTGTTGTCTAAGTACATCTGCTTGGGAGAGAGTTCTGGGTGGCAGGGGTGGGCTCAGATACAGACTTCACCCAGGGTTACTCTACACGTGGTGTTTTTTTCTTTTTAAAAATGAACTTATTTATTTTTTGGCTGTGTTGGGTCTTTGTTGCTGCGTGTGAGCTTTCTCTACTTGCGGCGAGTGGGGGCTACTCTTCGTTGCGGCGTGCGGGCTTCTCGTTGCAGTGGCTTCTCTTGTGGAGCATGGGCTCTAGGTGCGCAGGCTTCAGTAGCTGTGGCACGTGGGCTCAGTAGTTGTGGCTCATGGGCTCTAGAGTGCAGAGCTCAGTAGTTGTGGCGCACAGGCTTAGTTGCTACACGGCATGTGGGATCTTCCCGGACCAGGGCTTGAACCTGTGTCCCCTGCACTGGCAGGCACATTCTTTTTCTTTTTTTTTAATGAATTTATTTTTATTTTATTTATTTTATCTTTGGCTGTGTTGGTTCTTCGTTGCCGCGCACGGGCTTTCTCTGGTTGCGGCGAGCAGGGGCTACTCTTCGTTGTGGTGTGCAGGCTTCTCATGGCGGTGGCTTCTTTTGTTGTGGAGCACAGGCTCTAGGCGCACAGGCTTCAGTAGTTGTGGCTCATGGGCTCTAGAGCGCAGGCTAAGTAGTTGCGGTGCGCGGGCTTAGTTGCCACTTGGCATGTGGGATCTTCCCAGGCCAGGGATCGAACCCGTGTCCCCTGCATTGGCAGGCAGATTCTTAACTACTGTGCCCACAGGGAAGCCCCCACGTAGTGGTTTTGATAAATACCGCGCCCTACCAAGGGCAGGGGCCTTGACGACGGAGGCTGGGGCTGGGGAGCCCTCTTGGTGTCCGGCTCTGGGCTTGCCCCTGCTCCACCAGCCGTTTCGCTCATCACTGCTGTCCTTCCACTCCAGATCCTCTTCCTGCCACTCCAGCCAGGAAGGAGGTGAGGACGGGGGCACCATTTTTCTGGGAATCCGGACCCATAACCTCTCCCTTTGGGGTGGATGATGAAGGACAGCACCTCTTGCCTCCAGAGGGTTCCCACCTCAGAATAAAACCCAGATCTCTTGCCATGGCCTCCCAGGTCCTGTGCGCTGTAGCCCCTGTGAGTTTCCCCTCCATCCCTCCCTCTGCTGCTTAATCTGTGACAGCCCGGCTGGCTTCTTTGTCAGTCGTGGATCCTGGATGGAGTCAGGAGTAATCCTGCCTCAAGGCATTTCTGTTTGGCGAATACCTTGTCGTCCTTGGCAAGCCTTGCTTGTTCAAGTGTTTTATTCAAGTGTCTGCTCCAAGGTCTTATCAGAGACCACCTTACCTGACATACCACCTTCCCTCCTCCCTGCCTTGCCTCTTACTTGGTACCCTCTTCCTGGCTTTGTTTCCTTTCCTAGCTCTTCCTACTGTCTGACATATGTTGTGTGTTTGGTGTGATAGCTAAGTGTGTCTGTCCCATCACCCTAATGAAAGCTCCTTGAGAACAGTTACGTGATATCTCCACAGTGTGTGGCACATTAGAGGGACAGTCAGAAATATTTTGGAATGTTTGTTGAATAGGTGAGGGCAGTTTTCTCAAAGAAGTACTGTCGCTTCACTGTATACTCACCTCACCTCTGTTCACAGTCACTCACCGCAGTGAAGCCGCACCCTTGGCTGGATGATGACTTCTTACATTCATGCAGCCCTTTTCAGCTCTATTTGACTTTCTGAAGCAATTTATGCTATGAAAAGAGTATTATGGACTTTGGAGCCAGATAGGTTTGGCTTTGACCCTATTGCACCGCTTAGCAGCTGTGTAATCCTGAGCAGGTTCTTTCACTTCTCTGGGCCACAGTTTCCATTTTAGTTAAGTTAGGATACTAACAACTCACTCATGAGATTTTTCCAGGAGGGTTAAGTGAGAGAATATATGCGAGAGTCCTGGTCCAGGCTGGGGACCTCATCGGAGCGCAGTAAATGTTGGCTGCACTGCTTTCTTCCCCCCGCTCCACACCTCTGTGACTCCACTCTTCCGTCAGCTCATGCCTAGCCGCTTCTTTGTGTCCCTTGCACACTTAACTTTATCCTTTCCTCCACCTCTGGAATGCCTGTTGCTCCCCAAGACTGCCCTTAGCCTTGTTCTCTTTTTCTGCTACTGTGTGTCCCCCGGATCCACACCTAGGACCCCAGCTGCCATCGGTATACTGATGATTTAAAACCCCTCAGGCCCCTCCCGGTCCTCCTTCCTGGGCTCCAGACTCCTGTTTCCCACTGCCTTCTGACCTCTCCACCTAGAGGGCCTTCTGGCATCTCCAACTTCATGTGTTTCAACTCAGCTAATGAGCTCCTCTGCTCTCCGAACCACTCTTCCTCAGTCTTAGAGAATGGTACCTTCTCAGACGCTCACTGGAAATTTGTGAGTCGATTTTCACTTTTCTCTCTCCTATGTGCTATATTACTAAGCCCAATCATTTCTTATTTATTTATTTTTTATTGAAGTATTGTTGATTTACAATATTGTGTTCGTTTCTGGTGCACAGCAAAGTGATTCAGTTATACATATATATATATACACATTCTTTTCCATAGTCTTTTCCATTCTGGTTTAATACAGGGTATTGAATATAGTTCCCTGTGCTGTACAGTAGGACCTTGTTGTTTATCTCTTTTATATATTGTAGTGTGTATCTACTAATCCCAAACTCCTAATTTATCCCTCCCCCCCACCACTCCTTTCCTCTTTGTTAACCATAAGTTTGTTTTCTATGTCTGGGAGTCTGTTTCTGTTTTGTAAATAAGTTCATTTCTATCATTTTTTTAGATTCCACATATAAGTGATATCACATGATATTTGTCTTTCCTCTTTCGGACTTACTTCACTTAGTATGATAATCTCTGGGTGCATCCAATGCTGCAAATGGCATTATTTCATTCTTTCTTTTTTTTTTTTGCGGTACGCGGGCCTCTCACTGTTGTGGCCTCTCCCATTGTGGGGCACAGGCTCCGGACGCGCAGGCTCAGCGGCCACGGCTCACGGGCCCAGCCGCTCCGCGGCATGTGGGGTCCTCCCGGACCGGGGCACGAACCCACGTCCCCTGCATCGGCAGGCGGACTCTCAACCACTGCGCCACCAGGGAAGCCCTATTTCATTCTTTCTTATGGCTGAGTAATATTCCATTGTAAATGCGTACCACATCTTCTGTATGCATTCACCTGTGGATATTTAGGTTGCTTCCGTATCTTGGCTATTGTGAATAGTGCTGCTATGAACATTAGGCTGCACGTATCTTTTCAAATGATAGTTTTCTCCACATATATGCCCAGGAGTGGGATTGTTGTATCATTGTGTAAGCTCAATAATTTCTAATTTCTAAATATCCTTTAAACATTTTTACCCTCCCTGCTGCTCCCTTAATTCCAACTCTAATCATTTCTCACCTCCTTTTGACTGCCTGTATTTTCAACTGGTCTCCCCCTTCAGAGTACTCTCTTTTCTAAATAACCCTCCAGCGTGAACTTTCTAAAATGGGAATGTGGTCATATTATGTCCAATTAAAAACAAAATCCTTGGATGGTTACCTGGTATCTTCAGGTTCAAGTTCAAACTCTTTGGCATGGTAGACGACTTTCCATGAATTGGCCCATTCTCAGCTACACTTGCAGCTGCCCCACCCTGGTGGGTTATGACAAGCCCCCCTTGCCCTTGCCCAAGCTCTTCCCTTTGCCGGGAACACCCTCATTTTTCCCTTGTCCATTTGGTAAACTCCGCTTAGCCTTGCAGCACCCAGTGTGAACATTACCTCCTCTTTGAAGCTTTGTTGACCTTTCCAAGCTGGGGAAAGTACCAGCCTCTGGAGTCCCTCCCCACCTGCACATACCCTTCTCGTAAGACTTACCACTCTCCACCATAACCCATTGACTTTCCTGTTTCTCGTGCCATCTTACAGACTGGAATGTTGCTGAGGCATTCACCTCTGATTCCGCAGCATTTAGCACAGTGCTCGGCCCTCACTAATTAATGGTTGGGTTAGTACAGTACCTACCTACCTATCTACCTATCTATTTAAGTTTATTCACTTAAGAAATTGAAATATAGTTGATGTACAATATTATGTTAGTTTCAGGCATGCTACATGAAGATCTGACATTTACATGTGCTCTCTCATCCTTTAGCACATTGAAGCTGCTGATAGATTTGGCTTTGCCTTATTCCATCCTGGTCTTCCTATTGCATGTGAACTGGTTCTAGACTTGTTTTAGGCTTCAGTTTTTATTTTTGTGGTTTTTTTTTTTTTTTTTTTTTTTTTATAGAACTAGCGTGGTTTTTCTCCTGAATCACATTGGAGGGCGTACATTGGACTAATTCATCTGGAAGTTCCTCTCAGACTCTGATGTTATAATCACATCTAGTGGGAATAGAAACTAGGAGCCCCAGAGTCCTGTCCCAGCTCTGCCACTAAGCAGCTCGGACAAGTCACTTAGTCTTGAGCTTTGATTGTCTCTTCTGTAAAATGGAAGAATATTCTTCTACATATTTTTGAAGATTAACCAAGTACTGAAAGTCTCACATGCAAGGCAACCTCTTTAGGGTGTTATGCCACATATTTCTACATTTTATACCATCTTGAAATAAAGAGGGACACGTGTCGCATGGCTGCCTGGTCTTGCTCTTTTGAATCAGGAGAGGCCGTATCAAAAATTGTGGGTGAAGTCGTGAGGAAATAATGCAGAGTCCTTAAATAACCCAGAGCATTCAGAACATACCAAAAGACTCTCTCAGAGAAGTGGTCTAAGAATCCCTCTTTTGAAAGCTGGACAAGCTGAGGTGGAATTTTCTGGGGTGGAGCTGTGATGCTCGGGCTGTGTCTGCCTCACAGGGTCTCTGTGAGCTCTGTGCTGGATGAGCTCCGGGTGTTGCCCTGGAATATTCTGCTGACGTCCTCTTCTGAGGCCATTGAGGATCACGGATGAAGATGTCTCTGCTGTGATTTAGAAATCCTGGAAGCCCCCAAAGAACGCTCCAAACATAGAGGCCCAGAAGCTGTCTTGTGTAACAGCTACAGAAATGAACACAGGGGGCAGGAGACAAGAGCGGGGACAGAGCCTGTATGTGGATAAACCAGTCTGTTTGCATACAGATGGCCAAGAGGCACGTGAAAAGCTGCTCAGCATCACTAATTATTAGAGAAATGCAAATCAAAATGAGGTTACCTCACATGGGTTAGAATGGGCATAATCAGAAAATCTACAAACAACAAATGCTGGAGAGGGTGTGGAGAAAGTGAACCCTCTGGCACTGTTGGTGGGAATGTAAACTCATACAGCCGCTATGGAGAACAGTATGGAGGTTCCTTAAAAAACTGAAAATAGAGCTACCATATGACCCAGCAATCCCACTACTGGGCATATACCCAGAGAAAACCATAATTCAAAAAGACACATGCACCCCAATGTTCACTGCAGCACTATTTACAATAGCCAGGACATGGAAGCAACCTAAATGCCCAT
>NC_041228.1:62537080-62549078 GCF_002837175.3 Physeter macrocephalus | reverse complement strand
TGTGATGAATTGGGAGATTGGGATTGACATGTATACACTAATATGTATAAAATAGATAACTAATAAAAAAAAAAGTAGGGCAAAAAAAAAACTACAGTCTGTTTGAAAAGACTTACTGAGCAACTGTTATGTGTCAGGCTCTCTGTCAAGTTCTGGGAATGCAGAGGTGCATGAGAAATGGCTTGTGCTTGTAGTGGAGGAGCTGGGAGAAGCGGTTTGCCATCAGCAGGGTCTGTAGGAGGGGAATGCCCCAAGGCAATGTGGTCCTTTCCTTAGTGGAGGAACACCCCTGAGCACTGCAGAGACCAGGGACCAGGCTGCCTGGTGTAGGGTGTACAGGAAGCCTGGCCTGGTCCCCACTCCATGCAGCCCCTTCCCCACAAGTGCGTGACTGACAGGACATCTGTTCTCCTGTCTCTACACCCTGGTGGCCTAGCTGCATTCCAGAGGCTCAGAGGCAGAATCACTTGTGTGGTTTGAGCTTCAAGCCCCCCGAGAGAACGGTTGCTCACACATGTGGTTCTCTTTGATCGATACCAAAGACCTTCCCACTTATATTACACATAACTTCCCCTGAAGCCCATATCGTCTGACCTTTCACTGTTATAGATTCATTCCTTCAGATGATCAGTGGAGGATCACTTGAAAAGTGAATAATTCTGCAGATACTAATAATAGCTAACACCTACTGATATTTCCTCCTTGAGACTCTGGTTTAAGTGCTTTACAACTATTAACTCATGTAATTCTCACAACAACCTGATGAGGTAGGTGTTTCTGTTTTCCCCATTTTACGTATGAGGAAGCGGAAGCACAGAGCTATTCAGTAACTTGTCCAAAGCAGGTCCCACAACTAGAAAGTGGTAGATATGAGTTTTGAATCCAGGCATACTGGCTCCAAATTCATGCCGTTAATACTATGCTATTTTAGAAAGAGCAACATTGAGCCTTATTAGCAATTACTTCTTTAAATGACATTAGCTTATATTTAATAAGTATTCATGGTGTTGCAGACACCACACTAAGTGATTTTTATTATTTATTGTTAATAAAACCCAATAGTGTAGGTACCATTATTATTACCATTTATAGGTGAGGAAAGTAAAGATGTAACTTGAGGTCACATAAGCAGTAAATATGGAGCCAGGCCTTGAAATCAGGTAGTTGAATTCCAAAGCCCATGGGTCCAACAGGACACTAGACTGTGACGTACAATTGGGTGGGAGCATGACATGGAACGCCCAGGAGGAAAGTTTCCTCAGGGAGAGAGCGGGCTCTGCAGCATTCCCGGGGAGAAGGGGATGTGGGACAGGATGGAAAAAACTGCTCTCCCTCCTCGGTTGTACCTGGGGCTGACTCTGCCCTCTGTCCAGCTGAGGATTTGTGGGAATAATTTTATCTCCTAGAGCCTTACTTAATAGACCAAATATTCTATCACTAAACTTTAAAATCAGGAAGGTTAAAGGTCTTCTATCCCAACATGCCACCTAATGCCATACGTAAGTTCCCTGATAGATGCCAACTCTCCCTCTACTTGTACATTCTCATTCACAGAAGCTCACTGCTCCTCCAGACGACCATACCTTTATGAATGATGTGAGGAAATAATGCAGAGCCCTTAAACAACCCAGAGCACTCAGAACATTCCAGAAGACCCTCTCAGAGAAGTGGTCTAAGAATCCCTCTTTTGAAACCTACCTATCGTTGCCAAATTAGTGGGCCGAAAATCTGCAGCTCTGTAACTTCTATTTCTACCCCTTGGAGCTAGACAAATTGAACTCCTCTGTTCCTGAGCCCATCTCCTCATCGCTTCATAACAGGTCCCTTCACTCTGTGGGCTCTTGACACACCAACTTTCTTTCAGGCAATCAAAAAGATCTCACTCTCTGCTGCTGCAGGTCCTTTGCTCATGCAGAGGACCAGCCTTTCCTCTGTCTGGAAGGCTTTCACCTCTCTTCCAATTCATTTTGTTAATTTAGACTCTTCCTTTCCCTTCAGCTCAGTCATTTTCTCGGGGAAGCCCTCCCTAGTTCCTCTGACTTGGTCAAATCTCCCAGTCATAGACTTTCAGAATATCACTGTCTTAGATGAGGTTCTTCAAAAGCAGAGCCTGAGGCAGGGATGTGTGTACTTATGATTTACTGAGAGCGGGAAGGAAGGAAGGAAGGAAGGGAGGGAGGGAAGGAAGCAAGATAGGGATGGAGAAGTTGCTGCATGGGCATGTGGTGTTATGTTCTGGCTTCAGCCTGATCTGGAGGGGAGCTCTGGAGGGTAGACTGAACTGTAGAGTCTGTCCTACCTTTGGGAAGATGCTGGGTGCTGCTATACTCCCCACTCGTGTACTGGTCTTGGGCTGTAGGGGGGGGTTAACTTCCACGCACTTCCTGCAGATGTTGATGGGCAATCCTCTTGAGAAGGTTGCACGTTGAGGCTCTAGATGAAGACTTTGGGGATTCACCAGCCCAACAAGTAAAAGGCATCTCAGAGGGCTGGATGGGGCACCAGCCAGACCCTCGTCTTCATAGAATTTGCCCAAGTAAAACTTTTACATGTGTGATTGTTTGATCAAAATCTGCCTCTTCCTTCGGAGCGTAATCTCTTTTTAGAGATTGCATCTTTGTATGTTCATAAGGTTTCCATGTGCCAAGCTCAGGGCTTGTAGATAGACAGTATTCAGTAGGGCCTAGGTGAGTAAATAAATCAATCAACAAAGGAATGGATGAAGCCTACTTCCTCTCTTGGATGATAACCATCTCTTTTACTTGCTTTTCTATTTATCAGCTTTTGGACGCTTTCAATTCCATGCTGTCCTACGGACTGGCTTCCTTGAATTACACTTTCCATCCTAAGAATCCTACATCCTGGTGGTTAACAAGCCAGGGTTTATAGAGACATTCCTCAATTGCTTGTTTCCAAGAGTGGGGAGCAGCCTGCTTTTGTAGCAATGTATGATTGTCAAGAGCCTCAGGGAAAGAGAAAAACACAGCAGATACCGTTTAGATCCAGATTCCCTTGTGTTTTCTTAACGTTGCTTTCTGGGTATAAGGGGAAAGAGTGGTGACACAGTCTTTTTTTTATTCTCTTGGAAAGTTCCATGGCCAACCTCCCATTGACCTTTTGCTATATCTCACTAGCCTGCCTTATAGTACTATTTAGATGAATGAAGATTTTTATTAATTCTTGCTAATTTGTCCATTGGCTTATTTAATTAGCCAGATCCCACTTGTTGCCGTATAGCTTGTTGAAGGGCCAGGGCCCAGAAGCAGTGTGATGAGACAAGGCTAAGCTTTGGTGGTGGAGAAACTGTTTGGAGCCTGAAAACTTTTAGAAAGTTGAAGGCACTGATCACTGGGCAAAGGGGCTTCTATCAGATGATAGGAAGTTCAAAGGCACAAGGAGTCTGGCTTAAATCTAGAACTGACTGTCTATTGGACGAGGCAGTGAGTTCTAATGAGTCCTCTGCTTTGCAGAAGTGTGCGTGTGCGTTTCAGTTAGTCAAAAATCTTGGCTGGGATCTACTATCATCGAAGCATTGTTCTAGGCCCTGGGAATATAACAGTGAATGAGACGACAAAGTCCCTGCCCTCAAGGAGAATGCCAGTGTGTGTGTGTGTGTGTGTGTGTGTGTGTGTGTGTGTGTGTGTGTGTGCGCGCGCACATATCCAACCCTGAGATTTGCAGCTCTCTAAATCTGCACCTGCAACACGCGTGCTCATCTGCGTTTCCACAACCTCTCCTTCCACGTGTCAGAGCAGCATGGTGTTTGGGACAGAGCTCGAGGCCAGGCGTGAAAAGAGCTGGTGTCCATCCTTGGGTCTGTATGGCCCAGCTGGGTCACCTTGCGAACTACACTTCACCTCCCTGAGCCTCAGCTTCTTCATTTTTGAAACAGAAGGGTTGGAACAAATGGCCTGCAGCTGTAGAATTCTATGGATGCATTTACTGTGGGTCTAACTATGTGTTGGGTACCTTTGTGGTATCTCATTGGAGTTCATTTTCTCACTTAATTTTCTGCGGAGCTGGTGTCACCCTTGATTTTATAGATGAGGAAACCGAAGCCAGAGAAGTTGAGTTACTTGCCCAGAGTCACTTAGCAAATTAGTGTTAGAGCCACAGGATTAGACCCATTAGACCCGACCCCACATTCAGTGCTGTTTGTCGTCGGCACGGCTGACCCTGCTCCATTCCTCAGCCTTCGCCTCATCCTTGCGTCTGTTTCTCGCCCCACTCGTGTGCCTGCTGTCATCAGGGACTGCAAGGTGGGTGGCTTTGGTGGGGAACCAGGAGACAGAAATCCCACCAGGACTGGCTCCGAGACTCCCACTCCCATCCTGTTTTCAGTGCCTCTCTCTGCGGCTTATTCCACGTTTGTACCAGCAGATCAGAGCATCAGCAAGGAAGGGAGAGGCCCAGGTAGGAACACTGAGCACGTGGGAACAGGATTTAGTGTTGTAAGTGAATCTGACACACAGTGATGTGCACAATAGTTATATTCTATAGTAATGAAGACTAAATAGTAAATTGTAACATAAATCTGATTAGTGTTAGATTTTAAAGGTCAAGCTAAGCACTGGTCATTTTAGAAAAAGACTTGGCCACAATAGGAAATTCTTCACATTCAACTTTCCCCCCAGATTACTCTTTTTCTTTTTCTTTTTTTTTTTTTTGCTGTACGCAGGCCTCTTACTGTTGTGGCCTCTCCCGTTGCGGAGCACAGGCTTCGGACGCCTGGCCCTGTGGCCATGGCTCACGGGCCCAGCCACTCTGCGGCATGTGGGATCTTCCCGGACCGGGGCACGAACCCGTGTCCCCTGCATCGGCAGGCGGGCTCCCAACCACTGCGCCACCAGGGAAGCCCTGTTGCACATTTTTAAATTGGGTTATTTGTCTTTTAATTGTTGAGTTGTAAGAGTTCTTTATCTTTCTGGATAGAAGTCACTTGCAAAATGTATAAAAAAATGTATGATTTGCAAATATTTTCTCCCATCCTGTGGTTTTTTCCACTTTCTTGATGGTGTCCTTGATGCACAAAAATTTTAAATTTTGATGAAGTCCAAGTTATTTAGTTTTTCTTTTGTTGCTTGTGTTTTAGGTATCATATTTAAGAAACCATTGCTTAATTCAAGATCATTAAAATTTATTCTCATGTTTTATTCTAAAAGATTAGAGTTTTAGCTCTTATATTAAGTTTCTAATTCATTTTGAGTTAATTTTTATATATGATGTGAGGTTGGGGTGAAACAATTTAAAAATCATCTTTATAAAACAAGAAGTTCTTCATTACATTTAAATGGTATACATCCTCCGTTAGCTTTAGCTCATTTTCCTTCAGTAGAGAGTTCTTCATTCATTCATGTATTCAACTAATATTTATTGAGCAACTGCTTTGTGCCAGGCTCCAGTATAGAAGAATGCAAAGGGAAATAAGGACTAGTCTCTATTTTCAATGAGCTAACAGTGGAGAAGGAACACAGACAAGGCAACCAACAATTATTGGATGCTATGGCAATAGGAGGGGCACTTAATTCATCTTGAGGAGGTCAGGGGAATGTTTCTCTGGAGAAATTATGATTGACTTGAGCATTGAAGAATGAGGTCAAGCTTGTCAGGGGGAGAAGTGCAGTAGGAGAGAGATGACATTCCAGGTAGAGTGAAAGCACATGTAAAGAAAGTCATGGAGCCCATGAGGAACTGGTACACACGAACACGAGGTTGTTATTGTGTAAAGTACCATATTAGGGGTCTGTATTACAATTCTGGCAGCAAAAAACAAAGGTGAGTAGACCTTGTTCCTGGAGGCCTTTGTTATTATATGGATAAGAAATTATGAGAGGCTCAACTCTCATAATCAGAGGCAATGGAAATGAAGCAAGAGGTAGACTCAAGGAATATTTCAGAATATTGAACTGATGAGAGTTGATGATGGATGAGATTTGCCAGTGAAAAGGAAGAGAGGCCTAGCATTATAGCTCTGGGAAAGTGGGGGGACAGGGGTGCAGTTAATTCACTGAAATGATGAATTTAGTTAGGGACCTAAATATGGATTGTAAACATCTACCACATTTTAAGTAAACTTGGGCCAGGTCCAAAGCTTTCAAAAGGCTTCAAAGATGCTTAAGTGTTCTACTCTTCTTTCAAAGCCCAATTCAATTTCTTCCATTTGAGCTCTTGACTAAGGAGTTTCTTATGCCATTGCTAACACGTTACTGGATCAGGCTCACGTTCCTTTCCCTCCCTCCCTCCCTCTTCCCCTAATTCCCTTCCTTTTCCAATACTCCTTTGCAAGTTTGTATCGAGCTAGCCTATGGAAGGCAGGGGAAAGAAAGAACCCAGGACCTTCCATCACTGCTTTTTTGCTCCCTGGACTGTGGTTCCTCTGTATGTTGGGGAGTGCACCAGATCCCAGTTGGGTACAAAGGAATTTGCTTTCCTGCTGGTTCTCTTGGTAAGAGCACTGCATGGAACAAGCAGATGCCTCATAAGGGGGAAAAGCTGTTGTTGGAATAGGAAACGTGGGTAATTGGCATGCTTCCTTCATCTGCCGGTGCTGCCCTGAAAACAAGCCTCCACGGAGCACAGCTTTTCCGCAGTGCAGCTGTGGCTCCCAGCACGCAGAGTCTGTTCTTTGGGAATTAGAAACACATTGATCGGAGCTGTAAAAGCTGATGGCTAAAAACAGTCCAGTTGCATATGTCATCTGAGAGTTCAGTCGATGGGGCCGTCGGGGTGGTGAGCGAGCCAGCTTTTTGCCGCTGCTTTTACTTTGCTGTGACCCCACTTTTCAGTGGCAGGATAATGGGCACCTGCGCTTCATCCTCAGGCCCGAGAAACCCAGGGGAGCGGGGAGTCAGTGCAGGTTGGCCTCCTTGGCTGGGGTGCAAGCTGTTGGAAGTCAGGGGAGTGGAATTTAATTTTGTATTTCCCGTAGCACCTAGCAGTATTCTTTCAGGAGAAAAGGTAGGTCACGTCATTCCCCCAAGTGCCTTCTGGGAAGGCTGCAGCTTGGCTACATCCTTGACCCTCTCTTTCCCGGCTCACCCTCAGGGGAGCTTGCGGGACTTGGAGCAGGCCTTTGGGCCATCGCTTTTCCGGGATCTCTAGAGACAGCGGACAAAGGACTGCCTTCTCCCTGGTATCTGGGGAGGGCTGAGCGACTGGTTGAAGAGGGGAGAACCTGCTTCGCCTTGGGGCCTGGGACAAACACTGACATTTTATAGTTGCCCAGGAGTCTGAAGTTGGAGAACTCCCGCCTACAGGAGTTCTCTCACCTCGAGGTCCTGATGACCCCGTTGGGAACACGCCCTCCAACGAGCCTCAGGTGAGTGGTACTGATTTGCTGGCTTGTTTACCGAAGGCCCACCTTCAACCCTTAATTGGTTTGCTCGTGTACCAGAGCCCACAACGGCCTGACTTGTCTGCTTGCAGGGCTGGGGTCGGGGTATGGGACACAAAATCAGGAACAGGCCAAGAAAGAACCACAGCCACTGGATACAAAAGCCAAGGTGGCTCTGTCCAAAGCAAAGCTCTTTCCACAGACAAAGTAAGAAAGAACTTTAACCGAAAAGAATCATGAAAATTCTTAAGGAGGTACAATTAGACCTTTAAAAAGGCTTTCTGGAACTAAGGAACTCTGGTTTTTGAAGAAATTTAATTCAATAGATGTATCTCGAGCTCTTACTACTGTTTTAAAAGCCTTATGCTGAGTGCTACGAGGAATACAGTGATGATCGAGATTACCCCTTTGCTCGGGGAGTTTACAGTCTATTGAAGAAAAAGTTATGTGTAACTAGACATGGTGCAGAGGAGGGTGACATGAGAGCTTATATGAAGTCGGAATAAAGTGTTTTTGCACATAGAAGGGGCCATTAGCTCTAAATGGCAGTTGAGAGAAGCTTCGCGGGGGAGCAGTTTTCCAGCCGGGCGGTGGGAGATGGAAGGGTCTCAGCCTGAGGGAAGGGCGGGCAGGCAGGTCAGTGAATGCAGGGCTCTGGGAGCAGAGCATTGAGGCCGAGGGGTGTCGTGGAGATGAGGTTGGAAGGGGGTGAGGAGTCACATCAGAGGGTCTTGGATGCCATATTAAGACATTTGAGGGCCATGGTGGTGGACGAACCGAGCAAGCCTTTGGCCACCCCTGAGGGGTTTCGCAGGGGTAGAAACAGCGTGAAGGACCCGGACTTGGGTTCAGGCCGCACTCAGGGTTCAAGGCCTGTTGTCTCCCTCTCAGCTGGTGGCCCTTCTGTTCTGGCATTGCTGATGTAAAAAGAGAAATGTCCTGAGAACTGGGAATCATATATATAAAGTGTGTTTGGTACATCGTGGCCTCTCGGTGTAGGTCTGCTGCCTGAATAAACCACCCAGGGAGAGGCTCGGGTATGATAGAGCCAGGTTATAGTCGGCGTAATTGAGGCTGAAAGTAGCTTGTCTGAGTTGCCTGAGCCAGTCAGAATTCCAGTCCAGATTCGAGCCCAGAGCCCACATTCGGCCCCTTGAGTAGCACCGCTCCGTGGAGACAGAGGCCGACGCAGAGGGGTGTATAACCCGTGTGTGTTGCTGTCCTCGAGGGGTTTAGCATCTGGCCTCTCTAACACGGGAAGTTGGCCTTCGAAGCAGAAGCTGCCTCAGGGCTGTGGTGCTAGTGAAACCAGAGGAGGACCAGTCCCTGAGAGAGAGTGTGGTGACGGGGGGTGCTTTCCTGGAGGCAGCCGACCTCCCCGTGGACTTGGCTGAAGAGAGGGAGTTCCAGGGTGGTGGGTGCGCTGAGGTGCTGCCCGGAACCCGTTTTAGGAAGGAGGGACTTACTCCTTCAGCTGCTGGGCGTGCTGCAGGAAGATGGCCCTCAGCTGTCACCCTCCGGGGCTTGCCTCAGCTGAGGAGAACTGCCTCACTCACTCGAGGTCCCGTCTCCTTCCAGAGGAAGTCCCTGCTCAGTGACTGACCAAGGCCGGGTGGTAGACCTGTCCTCTTCCCCGACCTGGGACAGCGTGGAAGGTTAGCTCAGCCCTCAAGCTCTCTGTAGGGTCGGTCCACTGACGTCCTCCTTGGGCCTGCATCACAGCTCAGCCTCTCCCTCTCCCTCTCCCCCTCCTCCCCTCCTGCTCCTTCCACAGGTGCTGACCCGAGAGCATCCCTGACAGACATCTGCCTGCTAATCCTCGTCTCCGCTGGCTTCTCGGAGAACCCCACCTGTGACATCTGGGTTCAGATGATAACTCGTAGCTTTGGGCTGCAGCTGAGTCTACATGATTCAGACGTTCCCTGGGTGCTGTGTGGTGAGAGGGCAGAGATCAACGTAGAAGGTTGATGGGTCCCAAGAGCCCACCAGTGCGTGCTCTTCTAGGACCTGGGGCCCGTCCCTGCCCCCCACCTTCTACCTACCCCCTTGAAATTCTTGTCTGGGATGGACACATTCCTTAATGCCTGGTGGGACAGAGCTGAGTGTGTGGGGGTGGTGGACAGTGGCTGGTGGGGACGCCCAGGGGGATGGGGGGAGCATCAAGTGGGGGAGGTGCCATCTTCTAAATGCCTTTGCAGCTGCTCTGTCGCATGGAGAGAGGAGCAGAGCGTGGAGAGGGTAGTTAGGAGGGACTGGCCGAGAATGCGGTTCCGTGCTGAGTGGGAAGGGAAATTCAAGCCTGGGGAGGACACCTAAGTGGTCTCAGTCTTTCTAACCTGTGCCCACTTTTGATGGATGTAAAAAATACCTGCTCGAAAGGATCACTAATATGCAGAAGAGAGAACCCAACATCTGCAAATCTCCAACCAGGAGAGTTCCGTTGGGATTGATTTTCTGTCGTTTGGATGGTGAAAGCAGCTTTATGCATACAAAATTCTAATTTGTAAGACTGAGACTCCCCACTGGAAGCGCTGTCTTAGTAGAGCACAGCAGCCTGAGGTTGTGTCGATATGAAGGCGGAACATCTGATGGGCTGGGGCTGTGGGTGCCCCATTGGTGCTGAGCAGCTCCTGGGACTCAGGGACCCCAGGAACCCTCTTGCGCACACGCACACACACACACACACAGACACACACACACACACACACACAGTTTCCAGTTTCCAGTGAGTTTTCTGAGTGGCTCTCTGCTCCTTCTCCGGCCAAGTTCTCACGGCCAAGTGTTGGCCAGTTGGAAAGTCAAGACCCAGCAGGGGACTGGCTCCCATGTACCATCCTCTGACAGTTCTTCTTCAGATGCCGAGAACCTTGTATCGAAAGGGTCTGGCCTGGTTCCATGAATGCACGGGGGCTTGTTTCCGTCTCTTCTCATCTTCAGGGCAGTGAAGGAGCTGGTGTACATTCTTTAATAAGGAGGTCACAGGCTCAGAGCTAAGCTGGGGAAAGCTTTGGCTTTTGTACCTCTGGCGAGTCCTAGCAGCAGCGATAGAAAGGGCAGACTGGGGGCAGAGAGGCCGGTTCGGATGCTCTTGTCATCCGTCTGACCAACCAGTGGTCATGAGGAGCCGAGCTGGAAGGGTGGCAGTGGGACTGGGAGAGAGGATCCTTGAGACACGCTGGAGGCAGAGTTGGGGGGTAGCTAACAGTGGCTCCGACAGAGAGAAGTCCGGTTTCGGCCCCGAGGGAATGGTGGCTGATAAAGCTGTGAAAAGAAACTAGGAAGTTAGTTCTCACAAACTCGATGAGACAGTCTTCAAAAATAGATCTGGTTTCAAATTCTAGCTCTGTTACTCCTAGCTGTGTGCGAACCATTGCATAGACAAGTCTGATTTGTTGTCGGTTTTTAATTTGTAAAATCTAGGATGACAATGACCACTTCATAGAGTTTTTTATCGCAAAGAATAAATGGAGTGAGAAAATATCACGAAGCCTTTACAGTAGGCCAGCACACATCACACTCCGATGGTAGTGACTGGATAGAGGCTGTAGCAGGGAGGTCATCCCGTAGAGGAGAGAGGACAGTTCTAGCTGAGCTGCTTGGGGAAGGGAAGACCCACGGAGGACTCAAGAATTTACACTGGTGTTTCTTTAGGCCTTTGATATTAAAGGGGTTCGACTTTCCCAAGCACAGAAATGAATTGATTTAGAAAACAGTCTCTTATTTTTTAGAGTAGATACAAATGACAAGCATGAATACTGTTGATAATCTCTTTCATACTTACGTAAGGTTGAAATTATTTTCTTTTACTTCCATTATAAGAACAGCTGAGTTTTTTTTTTAACATCTTTATTGGAGTATAATTGCTTTACAATGGTGTGTTAGTTTATGCTTTATAACCAAGTTAATCAGTTATACATATACATATGTCCCCATATCTCTTCCCTCCTGCATCTCCCTCCCTCCCACCCTCCCTACTCTTCTTGACATTTTTTTTTCTTAGATTCCATATATATGTGTTAGCATACGGTATTTGTTTTTCTCCTTCTGACTTACTTCACTCTGTATGACAGACTCCAGTTCTATCCACCTCATTACAAATAACTCAGTTTCATTTCTTTTTATGGCTGAGTAATCTTCCATTGTATATATGTGCCACGTCTACTTCTTCCATTCATCTGTTGATGGACACTTAGGTTGCTTCCATGTCCTGGCTATTGTAAATAGAGCTGCAATGAACATTTTGGTACATGACTCTTTTTGAATTATGGTTTTCTCAGGGTATATGCCCAGTAGTGGGATTGCTGGGTCATAGGGTAGTTCTATTTCTAGAACGTCCATACTGTTAAGGAATGTCCATACTGTTCTCCATAGTGGCTGTATCAATTTACATTCCCACCAACAGTGCAAGAGGGTTCCCTTTTATCCACACCCTTTCCAGCATTTATTGTTTGTAGAGTTTTTGATGATGGCCATTCTGACTGTGTGAGATGATATCTCATTGTAGTTTTGATTTGCATTTCTCTAATGATTAATGATGTTGAGCATTCTTTCATGTGTCTGTTGCCAATCTGTATATCTTCTTTGGAGAAATGTCTATTTAGTTCTTCTGCCCATTTTTGGATTGGGTTGTTTGTTTTTTTTAATATTGAGCTGCATGAGCTGCTT
>NC_041228.1:62486929-62536802 GCF_002837175.3 Physeter macrocephalus | reverse complement strand
TAGGAGGTGGGTCAAAAAGGATTTTGCTGTGATTTATGTCATAGAGTGTTCTGCCTATGTTTTCCTCTAACAGTTTGATGGTGTCTGGCCTTACATTTAGGTCTTTGATCCATTCTGA
This sequence comes from Physeter macrocephalus, assembly GCF_002837175.3. Taxonomy (NCBI): domain Eukaryota; kingdom Metazoa; phylum Chordata; class Mammalia; order Artiodactyla; family Physeteridae; genus Physeter; species Physeter macrocephalus. The sequence goes on along the minus strand of NC_041228.1, from coordinate 62,536,684 downwards.
GTTTATTTTTGTGTATGGTGTTAGGGAGGGTTCTAATTTCATTCTTTTACCTGTAGCTGTCCAGTTTTCCCAGCACCACTTATTGAAGAGGCTGTCTTTTCTCCACTGTATATTCCTGCCTCCTGTATCAGAGATAAGGTGACCATATGTGCATGGGTTTATCTCTGGACTTTCTGTCATGTTCCATTGATCTATATTTCTTTTTCTGTGCTAGTACCATACTGTCTTGATTACTGTAGCTTTGTAGTATAGTCTGAAGTCAGGGAGCCTGATTCCTCCAGCTCTGTTTTTCTTTCTCAAGATTGCTTTGACTATTTGGGGTCTTTTGTGTTTCCATACAACTTGTGAAATTTTTGTTCTAGTTCTGTGAAAAATGCCAGTGGTAGTTTGATAGGGATTGCATTGAATCTGTAGATTGCTTTGGGTAGTAGAGTCATTTTCACAATGTTGATTCTTCCAATCCAAGAACATGGTATATTTCTCCACCTATTTGTATCATCTTTAATTTCTTTCATCAGTGTCTTATAGTTTTCTGCATACAAGTCTTTTGTCTCCTTAGGTAGGTTTATTCCTAGATATTTTATTCTTTTTGTTGCAGTGGTACATGGGAGTGTTTTCTTAATTTCACTTTCAGATTTTTCATCATTAGTGTATAGGAATGCAAGAGATTTCTGTGCATTAATTTTGTATCCTGCTGCTTTACCAAATTCATTGATGAGCTCTCGTAGTTTTCTAGTGGCATGGTTTGGATATTCTATGTGTATTAGCATGTCATCTGCAAACAGTGACAGCTTTACTTCTTCTTTTCCAATTTGGATTCCTTTTATTTCGTTTGCAAATAGTGACAGCTTTACTTCTTCTTTTCCTATTTGGATTCCTTTTATTTCTTTTTCTTCTCTGATTGCTGTGGCTAGTACTTCCAAAACTATGTTGAATAAGAGTGGTGAGAGTGGGCAACCTTGTCTTGTTCCTGATCTTAGTGGAAATGGTTTCAGTTTTTCACCATTGAGAACAATGCTGGCTGTGGGTTTGTCATATATGGCCTTTATTATGTTGAGGAAAGTTCCCTCTATGCCTACTTTCTGCAGGGTTTTTATCATAAATGGGTGTTGAATTTTGTCAAAAGCTTTCTCTGCATCTATTGAGATGATCATATAGTTGTTCTTCTTCAGTTTGTTATATGGTGTATCAAGTTGTTTGATTTGTGTATATTGAAGAATCCTTGCATTCCTGGGATAAACCCCACTTGATCATGGTGTATGATCCTTTTAATGTGCTGTTGGATTCTGTTTGCTAGTATTTTGTTGAGGATTTTTGCATCTATGTTCATCAGTGATATTGGCCTGTAGTTTTCTTTCTTTGTGACGTCTTTGTCTGGTTTTGGTATCAGGGTGATGGTGACCTCATAGAATGAGTTTGGGAGTGTTCCTCCCTCTGCTATATTTTGGAAGAGTTTGAGAAGGATAGGTGTTAGCTCTTCTCTAAATGTTTGATAGAATTCGCCTGTGAAGCCATCTGGTCCTGGGCTTTTGTTTGTTGGAAGATTTTTAATCACATTTTCAATTTCAGTGCTTTTGATTGGTCTCTTCATATTTTCCATTTCTTCCTGGTTCAGTCTTGGAAGGTTTTGCATTTCTAAGAATTTGTCCATTTCTTCCAGGTTGTCCATTTTATTGGCATATAGTTGCTTGTAGTAATCTCTCATGATCCTTTGTATTTCTGCAGTGTCAGTTGTTACTTCTCCTTTTTCATTTCTAATTCTATTGATTTGAGTCTTCTCCCTTTTTTTCTTGATGAGTCTGGCTAATGGTTTATCAATTTTGTTTATCTTCTCAAAGAACCAGCTTTTAGTTTTATTGATCTTTGCTATCATTTCCTTCATTTCTTTTTCATTTATTTCTGATCTGATCTTTATGATTTCTTTCCTTCTGCTAACTGGGGGGGTTTTTTTGCAGCTGAGATTTTTAGTTAGGTATTTATTGATGTATAATTGACATATAACTTTAGTTTCAGGTGTACAGTATCATGATTTGATGTTTATATGTATTGTGAAATCATCACCACAATATGTCTAGTTAACATTCATCACCATTAATAGGTACAATTTTTTTTTTTCTTCTGAGAAATTTTAAGATTTGTTCTTTGCAACTTTCAAATGTACTATAAGATAGTATTCTTAACTATAGTCACCCTGCTGGACATAATATTCCCCATGACTTATTTACTTTATAACTGGAAATTTGTGCTTTTTGACCCTGTTCATTCATTTTGTCCACCTCTACCCCCACCTCTGGCAACCACGTATCTGGTCTGTTTCTAGGAGGCTTTTGTTTTTGTCTTTAAGATTCCACATATCAGTTAGAGCATATGGTATTTGTCTTTGTCTGGCTCATTTCACTGAGCATAATGCCCTCAAGGTCCATCCATGATGGTTGCAAATAGTGAGATTTCATTCTTTTTTTTTATGGCTGAATAATATTCCACTGTATGTATACGTGTATGTATATAGACACCACATGTCTTTATCCATTCGTCTGTTGGCAGACAGTTTATTTCCATGTCTTGGCTATTGCAAACAATGCTGCACTTAACATAGGGATGCATATATCTTTGAATTAGTGTTTTTGTTTTCTTTGAATAAATACCCAGATGTGGAATTGGTAGTTTTATTTTTAATTTTTTGAGGAACCTCCATATTTTTTTCCATAGTGGCTGCACCAGTTTACATTCCCCACAATACTTCCTTCCCAAGGATTCCCTTTTCTCTACATCCTTTTCGACACTTGTTATTTCTTATCTTTTTGGTAATAGCCATTCTAACAAGTGTGAGGTGATATATCACTGTGGTTTTGATTTGCTTTTCCCTGGTGATTAGTGATATAGAGCCTCTTTTCATATATCTGTTGACCATCTGTATGTCATCTTTGGAAAAATGTTCAGATCCTATGCCCATGTTTTAATCAGATTTTTTTTTTGCTATTGTGTTGAATTGATACATTTATATATTTTGCATATTAGCCCCTTATCAGATATATGATTTGCAAATATTTTTTCTTATCCAGTAGGTTGCCTTTCACTTTGTTGATGGTTTCTTTTGCTGTGCAGAAGCTTTTTAATTTTATGTAGTCCCACTTGTTTATTTTTGCTTTAGGTTTATTTTTTGCCTTTGCTTTTGGTGCCAAATTCAAAAGACCATTGCCAAGACTGATGTCAAGGAGATTACCACCTATGTTTTCTCCCAAGAGGTTTATGATTTCAGGTCTTACATTCAAGTCTTTTTTTTCTTTTTTAAATTATTTATTTATTTATTTATTTATGGCTGTGTTGGGTCTTCATTTCTGTGCGAGGGCTTTCTCTAGTTGTGGCAAGCAGGGGCCACTCTTCGTCGTGGTGCGCAGGCCTCTCACTATCGCAGCCTCTCTTGTTGCGGAGCACAGGCTCCAGACGCGCAGGCTCAGTAATTGTGGCTCACGGGCCCAGTTGCTCCACGGCATGTGGGATCTTCCCAGACCAGGGCTCGAACCCGTGTCCCCTGCATTGGCAGGCAGATTCTCAACCACTGCGCCACCAGGGAAGCCCTACATTCAAGTGTTTAATCCATTTTGAGTTAATTTTTGTGGATGGTGTAAGATAGTGGTCCAGTTTCATGCATTTGCATGTGGCTGTCCAGTTTTCCAAACATCATTTATTGAAGAAACTGCTCTTTCCTCATTGTATTTTCTTGGCTTCTTTGTCTCAAATTAATTGACCGTATATGCATGGGTTTATTTCTGGGCTGTCTTTTCTGTTGCATTTATCTATGTTGCTCTTTTTGTGCCATAAAATGCTATTTTGATTACTATAGCTTTATAATATACTTTGAAATCAAGAGGTGTGATGCCACCAGCTTTGTTTTTCTTTCTCAACATTGCTTTGGCTATTTGGGGTCTTTTGTGGTTCCATACAAATTTGGGGATTGTTTATTTCTGTGAAAAATGCCATAGGAATTTTGATAGAGATTGCATTGAACCTTTAGATCGCTTTGGGTACTGTGGACATTTTAACATTAATTCTTCCAATCCATAAACACAGAATATCTTTCCATTTATTTGCATCTTCTTCAGTTTCTTTCTTCAGTGTCTTAGAGTTTTCAGTGTACAGCTCTGTCACCTCCTTGCTTAAATTTATTCCTAGGAATTTTGTTCTTTTTCATGTAATTGTAAATGAGATTGTTTTCTTAATTTCTCTTTCTGAGAGTGTATAGAAATGCAACAGATTTTTGTATATTGATTTTTGTATCCGGCAACTTTACTGAATTAATTTATTCTAACAGTTTTTTGGTGGAGTCTTTAGGGTTTTCCATATATAATATGTCATCTGCAAACAGTGATAATTTTACTTATTCCTTTCCAATTTGGGTGCCTTTTATTCCTTTTCCTTGCCTAAATGCTATGCCTGGGAGTTCCAATACTATGTTGATTAAAAGTGGCAAGAAGTGGGCATTCTTGTCTTGTTTCTGATCTTAGTGGAAAGGCTTTCAGCTTTTTACCATTGAGTAGGATGTTAGCTGTGGGCCTCTCATATATAGCCTTGTATTATATTATGGTTAGGTACGTTCTTGCTATACCCACTTTGTTAAGAGTTTTACCAAAATGGATGTTGAATTTTGTCATAAGCTTTTTCTGTATCTATTGTGATGATCATATGATTTTTATCCTTTATTTTGTTAATGTGATGTATCACAATGATTGATTTGTGGATGTTGAATCATCCTTGCATCCCTGGAATAAATCCCACTTGCTCATGGCATATGACCCTTTAAATGTATCATTGAATTCTGTTTGCTAATATTTTGTTGAGGATTTTTGTGCCTATGTTCATCAGAGATATTGGCCTATAATTTTCTTTTCTTCTGGTGTCCTTGTCTGGTTTTGGTATCAGGGTAAGCCCGGCCTCTTAAAATGAATTTGGAAGTGTTCCCTCCTCTCCTGTTTTTTGGAAGAGTTTGAGCAGGATTGGTATTAATGCTTCTTTGAATGTTTGATAGAATTCCCCTGTGAAGCTGTCTCATCCTGGGCTTCTGTTTGTTGAAGTTTTTCATTACTGATTCGGTCTTGTTACTAATAATCAGTATATTCAAGTTTTCTAATTCGACATGATTCAGCCTTGGTAGGTTGTATGTTTCTAGGAATTTATCCATTTCTTCTAGGGTGTCAAATTTGTTGGCGTGTAATTTTCATGGTTGGCATATAAATTTCATCTCTTATCCTTTGTACTTCTGTGGTATCAGTGGTTTCCTCCTTCACTTCTGATTTTGAGTCCTCTTTCTTGGTGAGTCTAGCTAAACCTTTGTCAACTTTATCTTTTCCTATATGTAAGGTTGAAATTATTTTTTGTTACCATTTTAATAGTAGCTGAGATTTTTTAATGAGGATTAAATGATAATGAAAATTTACTGTTTACTTAACAAGAAAAGTTCAAGTGTTATTAAGGATCCAAGCTCTTTCCAACTTTCTGCTCCCCTGTTCTTGTTGAGTTTTTGTTCTTATGCTTGTTCCCTCATGATTGCAATATGGTTGCCATAGCAAATAACATCACATCTACACCCAAGACAGAACAAAAGTGCATGTTGCAGCACCCATTGAGTTCTCTGCTATGTATCTTTTTTTATCAGGAAAGCAAAAAGTTTTCCAGAAGATTCAGCAGAGTTTCACTGGCCAGAATTAGATCACATGGCCACCTCCAAGGATTAAAAAAGGCCAAGAAAGCAAAAATTTGGCAAGGAGGAGAAAGGTTGCCTGATAATCGTTCCCTACCCTAGTGGGAGATTTTTTAAGCACCTGAGGTTTTGGAATAAGGTTTTTGGCAACTTAGAATTCTGGTTTATCTAGTGATTTATTATTTAACTGTAGATCAGTAGATATGTTCACGGGTAAGTAGGTAGTCTCTCTGTTTTCTAGGGGATAAGAGAAATGAAAGACCGTTTTAGAAGAAGAGATGTTTTTGCCTTTTTGGTATCCTAGGGCCTACAGAAGCCTAATTCCCTTTCTTTGCATTCCTTTTTTTATCTTTTTAAATTTCAGTAAATAAATAGTAGCACTCTCTATATAATGATTAAAAATGACTGGTGGACTTTAAATTTAAATTGCTTTTTGTTGTTGCTTTTTAAATTTATCTGTGAATGCAGCAGTGGGCTCAATTGCACAGGAAGCTGAAACAACAGGAAGGTGGACAAAGAAGCCAATTCCACCTCGTGCAGGAAGGGGCTTGTGCAGTAGTGATTAGCAGTTGCCCCTTTACTGCCCTTGGACTCGGTGGCAAAGCCTAGGCTCTGCCTTGTAAAGAAAAACTTTCTTGACCCTTCATGGAAGATAGCTTAAGCATTCACAGATATTTATAGTAGTTTAGTCATCAAATTACTTGTTATAGAATCGATTTAAAAATTGTGCATTTGATGTGATATTCAGGGACCTCAGACTCAGTGATAAAACAAGTTATTATAGTAACTTGAAACACCTTTGTATTAAAAAAACCTGAAATTAGTGAAATTGACAAAATAGTTATTTTTTTGAAGGGAGGCAAATTTTAAATATATCAATTAAAAAATCTTCTGAAGATGGATCGTGGCGATGGATGGACAATGATGTGAATATACTTAATGCCACTAAATTGTATACTTAAAATGGTTAAAATGGTAAACTTATGTATATTTTGCCACAATAAAAAAAAATCTGAACGTAGTCTTGTTGAGGGACCTACTCTAGTGAATAGGTAGAATAATTTGTAAAGAGAAGAGCAAATAATTGCATACCAGTGGATGTTTTCTCTTTACGCTCAGTATGTATCTTGATCACAAAGTGTTCTCTTGCACTTTGGACCTGTACACCCAATGGCGTTCTCTCCATTTGGCCTGTCTCACCAAACACCTCTGATCTCAAACTGAATTCAGTGTCTTCAGTTTACCTGTGCACACCTGTTCCTCCTCCCACCTTCCCCGTCTTAGTTAGGGGGCCTAAGAAGCACCCAACTGCTCCAGCCTGAAACCTGGGTGTCGTTCTTGAATCCACATTTTCCCTCAACCTCCACACCCAGTCAAACACCACTTCGAGTTAATTCTGTCTCCTCAGTGTTGCTCTAATCTGTCCGTTTCTTTTCACCTCCACAGTTGCCACTCTAAGGTAAATAAGGAATCAGGAACTCTTCTCTCCAAATGAGCATCCATTCTGCCATCCACTTATCTTAATGTCTGAAAAACATTCAAGGTGTTAAGAAACACTTAAAAAAAATGGTTTTATTGTGGTTAGACCACTTAACATAAGATCTGCTCTCTTAATAGATTTTAAGTGTAAAGTAGAGTATCGTTATCTACAGGTAGAATGTTGTACAGCAGATCTCTAGAATGTCTTGCTTTAGTGAAACTTCATACCCGTTGATTAGAAATCATTTTCTTAACCAATAGATGATCTGTTGGCTTTCTTGGAAACATCATCAAATTGCTTAGCAAACTTTACAAAGGCACTCAGCCATAGTTTTTGCCAAATGGAAATGAGTGACATGTAAACTTCTAAAACTATCTAAAACTTCTTACTCCTCCACAAAATATTCACCCCCCCCCCCATTTAGCATAGTAATATTAACACTGTAAGACAAAAAAAAAAGGGGGGGAGTGATATCTTCAGGGCAAGTTGTGGAAGATGGCTATCTTACACTAGTCTGTGAGTTGCCCAAGTGGGCGAGGTGATTTTAGTTTTATTAATTCACTTATCAGTCTTATTGGACATATATGTGTACCAGGCACTGTTGGGGCAGAGACATGGGACAAATTCCCCACCCATGAGGAGCGCACAGCCTAGTAGTAGAGACAGATTTGAGAACCAGATGATTTATGCAATGAAGTGCTAAGAGTGAAGCAAGGTGGTCTGGAGTCATTGAGGGGGGACATTCCATGGAACCCAGGAAAGCTTCCTAGAGCTGGAAAGTAAAGACGATCTGGATTTGAGCTCCAGTGCTGCCTCCACATCAAGCCCTTTTTCCATTTCAGCCAAGAATGTAATCGATGTGGCAGGCATGGGATTTTAAAAATCTCACTGTTTTCACTTGCATTTCCCTGGCTCTCCGTCAGGTTGAGCATCTTTTTATGTTTGTTGACAGTGTGTATTTTCCCTTCTGTGTGTTGTCTATTTTTGCCATTTGTGGAAAACCCTAATGTTGAAAATAAACTCAGAGGCAGATAGGGGACTTGTCTGGTGCTGACTGTAGGACTGATTTCTTAAGTCCTACACACACAGCTCCTGACAAAAAATAAGGCTCAGGATGTTTTCCTAACCACCCGCCCTGCTTCCTGCCAATATCTGTCTTCTCTCTGATAACCGAGCTTCCTCTTCTAGCCTGGTGGTCGCTGAGGAAGGTCATCTGGACATGACGGAATCTGTAAGTGCAGACACTGTCGTCATCTTTAACTGCGTAGTTTTATTCTTCTGTTACAACTAGGGGAGAAAGTCTACACAGATGGACAGAGAGAGTTATGTGTAGTTTTGCAAATGTGAGCACTGTCTGATAAAACGGAAGTGTTTTGAGCATGCACCTCTTAAGAGAATGAGGTCCAATTTCATGTCTGGTTTGAGAGATATATCTATAGATAAACTACTGCATGGATCTGAGAATGACTCTCATTCATTCATGTGACAGAAAATGCCTGAGACGTCAGTGTTTCATCCCAACTAATCCTGAGGACTCAACCTCCATGTTGTCTTGCCTGATGGCAGCCAGAAGGGCCCTCCACCTGCGCCCTGTGTTCTAATCTCTTGGTGGCCAGAGGAGAGAGCCGCTGAGATGTAGGGGAAGGAATATCCAGGACGCGGAGCCAGAGGCACCTGGCTGGGAGTCTTGGCTCTGCTCTTTATTAGCTGTGTTTTGTTAAACAATTCTCTCCACCCCTCTTGGGCCTTGGTTTTCTCGTATGCAGAATGGGGAGAGTGCTTCGTAGTTCCCAGAGTTATTTTAAGGATCGAATAACATGACTGCTATACACACATTAGGTAGGCACGTATTCTTTTTCATTCTTGTTTCTTCTCTTTGCCACACCACACACACACAGCCAGGCCAAGGGCCTTGGCTGCAGTTGGTGCTTGATACATGTGTACTGCTTGATTACATACAGCAGTGGTTCTCCAAGTATGGTCCCCTGGCGAGCAGTATCTGCATCACTTGGGAACACGTTAGAAATGCAAAAACCCTGACCTACTCAATCAGAAACTGTTGTGGGACTCAGCAGCGTTTGACATCCAGGTGATTCTAGGGCTCGTTCAAGTTTAAGAACCACTGCAAGTCTCCTTCCTGCTGTGGTCAATGTAGAATGAGATTTGGTGAGAGGGGGAAAAAAAGTGTTTAATGATATAAAAGCTATTTAAAGTCCCAGAAGGTGACTTTCATCTAATGTGAGGTTTTCCTCAAAATAGCGAATACAATGTTTCAAGAAGGAGAACTGTTTCCTGTTACCCTTTGGAGAAAAGCAACCACCTTTGGCTTAATGCAGGGTTTGAGATAAGCTATCTGGACGTGGCTATCCACCAGCCTAGAGCAGATACCTTCTTACCCTCTTTTCCATTCTTTCTCTATAAATATTAATGACAGAACTTATAAACTAATGGATGCTACACTAACTACTGAGCTCTGGGAGATCTGACATGATGCTGTTTTTGCCATGCTATTATTTCTGATTAAATATATTTTAATTTAAAGGCACAGCCACTTGCCTATGTTCATAGCCACAGAGATTAAACATAATAGCGGGGCCCATTAACACACTTCTGTGTATCAGTGAAAATCTTCACGCTCTACATGGATCAGGAAGCTCGCTTCTACAGCCAAGAGTGTCATCACTCTGGCAAGCCTTTGTCAAGCTTGTTTCCAGTACACCTTAACTGTATCTTTTATTATAAAGTTTCTGTGATTAATAGACATTAATGAATAGTTGTACCTAGTGTATATAATGAGTGTTCTATATTATTAAATATTCCTAAGCTTCTTAGGAGAAACGCATCAATACTCACCAGTAAACCTTCTGATGATCATTACAAGCTTTGCTTTTTAACTGTCTGCCCTTTGCTTTTGATAAGGAACTCATTTAAATGATTTAAAGTACAACCGTTTCTCTCTGCAGATACATTCCTTCCGGCAGGACCTGATACTTAATAGCCAAAGAATTTCATTTCAGTGAATGTAAACAAACATGAATTGAGTAATCATGAAGAATAAAGAAAATAATTTAGGTGATGCGAGCAAACTTTATTTTACACTTGATGAAGTAGATAGTTTTCTTTTGGAGAACTGCAAAATGGGGCAGAAGGCAGGAAGCTTTTATCAGATAAAGAATAAAGAACAAGGAAAAGAGAAATTGAACATATCTAATTGGCTGGAGCCACAGAGTCAACTTCGTTTGGGGTGAGAAGGTCTAGGTTGGCTTGTTGTTTGGGGGTTGATTGGCTGACTGTATATATTGCGTTTCTGGTCAAGCAGAGCAGGGAAAGCAGTAGAAAGCAGTAGAAAGCAGTAGAGCAGTAGAAAGTTATCTACGTTTTGGTTTGCCGAACTGGCACCCTTGGCAAGAAAGAGTCCATCTTGGGCCTAGAAGTTTATTAATGAAGGAATAAGTAAACATTGCTAACAAAGGTGAAAGTGTTACGTGTAGTCGTACCTGTTATATGTTGAGAGTCTACCAGGTGCCAGGAACCTGACTGAAGTTACCTACTTTCTTACAAAAAACACTATGAGGCAGATATTATTGTTCCCATTTTACAGACCCCAAAACTATCCTTAGAGGGTCCCACAGTGGACACGAGATGTTTGGTGTTGGCATATCCAATGAATACGGGGACGACTCAAAAGGAAGTGTGTCGCTGGTTTCATAAAACTGCATCTGGGAAAGTGATTGCCTGATTTTGAGGCCTTCTTATGCTTCTCTATTTGAGTTAATATCCTCAGTTAAGTTGATCTGTTTGTCAGACTGCACTGCTGCGTTGTGTGTGTCTAAGCTTTGCCCCTGGTGTGGGGAGCCTTACAAGGAGCCATGCTACGATTAGGTGAGGTGGAGAGCTGGGGACCCCCGGGGCACAGGGCAGCGGGCAGGGTACTGAACACGCAGGTAGCGTGAAAACTCCTGAGGGCCTGGAGCGGGGCAGCAAACAGCTTTCGAGTACTTCCTTTATAATTTACTCAGGTAGTCTTTGGGAGTCAACACAAATACAGGTAAGTTTATAGAGTAAACCAATAAAAACTTAAACATATAGTCTGCTAGGATCTATTCTGGTTAGTAATACTCTTGTGAAGGAAAAAATGGACATGATTATTAGAAAAAAAATGGAAAGATAATTCAATGCACAAAAATTCTAATAGAAGAAAGCCAAATTGCAAAGTAAGGAAATGTTTTTAGTGCACAATGAGAAATTTAAAAAAAATTACGAATTCCTCACATTACTTGTTGTATCCTGACAAAACCTGTTGGATGTAGTTAACACCAAACTTTTATTTGAAGCACAAATATGTTTCATTCTTTAGTGCTTTCTTGTGTTGAGATTATTTCCCAAATTCTTGCTTGGTTTCAGTGGATTGATGAGTAACGACAGACTTAAGTGATACTTGTTTATCCTTTCGAATATTGTAGGGATTTGTAGGTTTCTAACCTCTCCTAACTTTTATTTGGCTCAATTATCTGATATAAAACTGCTTTTCAAATGCCACGTCTAGTTCTTAGGTGATGGGGGTCCACCACCCCTTAGCTCCACAATGATGCTACGTTTGAGCATCTTCTTGGCCTTTATCACCTTCAGAAACAGCTACCTGATTTCTAGGTATTTGCTCTAGCGGTCAGAGCGATCGTCAAAACATGCCTAGAACGTGAGAAAATTAGATGGCTTTTGGCTTCTCACCTTTGCCTCCACTTTTACTGAATTAGGGACATGATACTTAACTATCAGATTCTTTGCTTTCAAATATGTGCAATAAGTGGCAGGAAGGTGATACATACAGTCTTAAACTAAAGCCCTCTTCCACTGCTTTCCCTGAAGCAAGTATCATCGTGAATTCCACTGAATGTTCAGTACTGTTCTTGATTATTTCATGAATGAGTTTGCTTGGGGCAAGGTTCATGAATGAGTTTGCTTGGGGCAAGGATGGGGACAAGGAAAGACTTGTACATCAACACTGCAGTCCTCTTCCACTGATTTTCTCTCTGCCTCCACACCTTCTCTCCAAAATTCTTTTCAAAGATGGATAATACTCTTCACCACAGTAAGCAAACAGCCTTATCAATCACTAGCTGACCAAATCTCTGGCCCTCGCTTTTTGTGTTAATTCTACTAATCGTTTACCTAAATCAGCCGAGGGATTCAAGAGACTACCAAGGCAATTCTATGGAACACTAAGATAAAGTATCAGAAGAACATCATGATATGTATCTAAATCTTTTAGGCCTTCTATGTGCAGTTTCTGGGTTAATCCTAGAGATCAGGTTCAAACACAACCCACACCAAGTTCATATGTAATATGCCTCTTACTCCAAAATACCAAGCAAGATAGCACTTAAGAACTAAACGTTTATTAATAATATTTAGTATTTTTTTAAGGTTCAAAAATCAACATCTTATATAAATACCTAACTAAAAGTTATGAAACTTAAATACACTTAACATTTAGGATTTTAAGTACCTTATTCAGAACTTTTGATAGACTCTGTTATAGTTACATCAACCGAGTAGCATTCAGGAACTTAACGGAAATGGGCTCATTCAACCCACACTGTTACCTTGAATTTCATCATATTTTCTGCCTTTTCATGGCTGATCAGTATGACAGTCTGGAATAATGCTAGTCAACATATGAAATGAAAAAGCACAGCATTTAGAGTCATATCTGGGACTCTGATACAAATATTCACAACTTTTTGGCTATGTGACCTTGGGCAAGTCATTTACCTGCAGGAAATCGTTCACAGGGACCTTGTAAGACTCTAATGAGACGAGAAAGTTCTTTGTGTAAAGCAAATGTCTCATATCCTACTATATTAAAAAAAATCACATTTTAGTGTAGAGACGGAGCTCTGTAAGCGTGGCCTTCGATTTTCACAGTGAGAGAGACTCAATGACTACCACTGAAGAACATCATATGACCTATGGCATAATTAACCTTTATAAAGAGGCCTTTAGTGGGATCTTACTGTATTTTTTTAATGTGTTTGAGACACAGGAATTCAATTTTCCCCTAGTTCTTCCAATTAGTAAAGGCTAACATGTACAAAGCAGTTCCTATGTGCCAGGTACTGTACTAAGCACTTAAGGTAAGTAAGCTCATTTCCTCCTCCTGTGAGGTCAGTGCTATGGTTATACCCATTTTACAGATGAGGAAACCAGGGACACAGATTAGAGAAGAATCCTCGATCAATCATGACCACAGCCAAAACTTCATCCATATTCACTGCATTCGTCAGTATTCACTGCATTCTATATATGCTGATATTTTCTCCTACTCCCATATGTCAGACCCCTGTAGAGGCTATGTCAGCTTCAATCCTAAGTCCTTTCTGGTACTTTGGGGGTAAGAAGGAAATGTTGGACATAGATAATTGATACACCTGGGATAATCGAACACGGCCTGATGGATCTTTACACTGTCCTGGCAGAATATGCCACATCCACAGCTGCCTATGAAGTTGGAGAGAAGAGCCTACACCGCTTTCCAAAGCCTGGGGGAGGGCTGCGAGTGCACAGTTTGAGCCCAGGGAGCTGCTCACCGCGACTCTTGAAATAGTTATTGTACAAAGAGGGCGGCACGTAGAATATTTTCCAGATTTCCCAACCACACGGTCTTCACCCTAGCTTTGGCTTCAGCCACCAAAACATGTGGTTTGGACACGAATCTGTAGTCAGTAATCTTTCTAGCACCCTGTGCTTCTCCCGCCTGCTCCAAAGTAGTCTGTTCTGTGTTCTGTTCCCTTAGGATTTGCTAGGAGATGAATCATGTGAGTTGATAAATCTGTTAACACCTAGAGGCGATAACTGGGCATTGCTTACGTGGGGGTCTTCGATACCTCAGCCCTCAACAGGAGTGGCTAACTTGGGAATTTAAAAGCGCCGTGGCAGCTCCGTGGAAGCTGTTCTGGAGAAGGTCCGTTTATTGTACTTCACGGGCTGCCTGCTGATGCATGGAGCCAGCCGAGGCCAGCACCGAGGATGGCTTCAAAGGCTGCAGGTTCTAGTGGCAGCAAGTTTATTCAGCTGCACTTTGGACCTAAGCAGCAGGGGCCAGAGCAACATAGTAATTTCTTTGGGCCACAATGGTCAAAAAACTGTAACTGAAAAGTGCCCATGCAGGAGAGAGACTTACTTCATCTTTAAGTCTTCCTTAAAGACAGGAGCAGACTCAAAACCCGGGATAAGGCACTAATTCAGTTAACGAAGGCAGTAAAGCAGAGCGGTGAATCTTACTTTGCAAAATTATTCCAAAGGCCTAAGATGAAAGAGATGAAGAAAAAACTTAATGGTGCAGCGTAAGACCTTCTGCCAGGTGGGTTCTTTGAGCACTGCCCCCCCCCCATTTCTATTATTAATTTCTCAGCAGATCTTTCTCTCACCACCATCACCAGCCAAAAATTCCACATAACTCAAGACAGTAATTTACTCATAAAGGAAACACACCTGCAACTTTATTAATAACCAACTTTTTTTTTTTATTAGAGCAGATACAGTTGTGAAAACTGTACATTATACATTTTGGTTTCAAGGATTATAAATAACGGAACTCGCAGGTAGGGAGTTCTTTTTCACAGCAAGAAACTTTAAATAAACAAAGTCATGTTTTATTAAGTACATTGGCAGACTTCATGTGCTGTCCAAAATGTAGAGTACAGTATAACAACCCATTAGAAAGAGCCTTTCATGTAAAATACAGCTGTGCACATTTTAGAAAAATACCAACAATTTGAGCTTTGTTTTTAAAAAAGCTTATAAATCATACATACATTTATAAATGGAACCAACATGCTCACTTTATAAACATATCCTTTATTATCTGTTACCCATGATTTCCAAAGCATTACACATTCGAAATAAACACTTAAGATTAAATATTTTATTTAATTTTTTAAAAAAAAATCAGCTTTCCCAGCATCAAGAGCTATGGGGTTAGGAAGGAGCAGTGAGAATATTGAGACTGACACAGGAACTGAAACGTTTCTTGGGTAAAAACGTATACTTCCTAAATTTAAAAGTCAAAGCAAAATGTAAAAAATAAATAAATATACAAGTTGTAATTTTCATTTGCTCTCTTTCTGCTTTCTTCTTTATTCCATATTGGTCACACCCAGGATTCTCAACATATTGTACTTCTGCAAAAAACACCACTGCGTTACTGCCCTGCAGGTGACAAAGCATTCAGTCCACACCTGTGCTACTATGGGAATTGTCTCTTCTGCATCGGAACAGTAGCAGATAAGGTAAAAAGAATCTGATTAAACCATGCAGATCGTGAAAATGTTTAGGAATAGCTCCCTTTCCTCAATAACGTCTTACCAAGATTGGACAGATAACTTACCTCCCCTGATTTTCTTTTTAAATAATTATTTTTATAAAGACCACGTAGTTTCTCTAAATAAGCATGCTTCTGAGTAATAAAGAATAAATTATAAAACAGCAAAAAAAATCAGATTATGTCAGAATAACAAAGGACTGCAAAAGACAGATACTTAAAAATTGTCTAAGCCTTTAAAATGTGAAATACAATTACAAAAGGACTTTGAAAAACATGAAAGGCGTAAAATTGAGAAGCACTGATTTAACAAAGCTTTATGCTCTACCTGAATGTATTCAACAAAAATTTAAGTTTGGGGGAAAAAAAAAAAAGAGCAGTTATTAATAGCATCTTGCTTAACTTTCATGGGAATTAACATAGCTACTGACAAGATTTTATTTGGTTGGTAAAGTACGTCAGCAATGAAACTGAATCCTTTGAACACCGATTACTGCAATCCATGCAACATTTTGACTATACTTCTTAGAATTCTGTTGTCTTTCAGCTTTTAAAATCTGGCACCTCCTAAGTGCGTAAATAATTCATCTCAGTAGTGTTAAAAAATGTTTAAAGTTAACTTATTTTTAGGTAGGTGTAATGCCTTCAAATTGCTAAATTTTAAATAGCCTTTTACAGGTTAGGAAGACTAAACGACATGAAGAGTGATGTATTGCTATCAAAATAAACACATTTTCTCTAGCATTCTGTTGTTTCTTTTCCTTGAGATGCGACACATGTGCTTCAGCCAGCCAGGACCGCATGTTGTAGATGACGATACGTCGGATTTAAATAAACAGCAGAAATGAACATAATCGTGCGCAAGCCAACGAAACCTTCTCTCCCGGGACGTTCCAGGAGATGAGAAAGCAGCAGGTCATGGCATAAGACTGGTGAGTGATGCTGCTACCTACTCCTTCTAATGAGACAGGAGTGAATGCTGGAACCACGGCCACAGCAACACAATCCTCCGACCACATTCCTCGGGCAGTCGTTTGTTTCCCCAGCTCCCTACTAGAAACGTCAGATGGTAAAATAGTAAGGCAGCTGTTGACTTCCATCAAAAAAAAAAAAAAAAAAAAAATGCAGCTCCATACATTTCCAGTTTAGTCACACTCTGCTAGGACAGATGGAGTAGCCAATGCCAAGAACTTCGCCGGATGGGGCTGCTTCAGCAGATTTTAAAAAAGAATGATTATTAAGTTTTGCTCTCCAACATGGCTGCTTGCTTCAGCTCCCAGAGGACCCCAAAGCATTCCCAGGGGGACCGAACGGGTCCCCCGGCTGAATTTTCCAAGTTTCATCTCTCTCTCTTTCTCTCTCTGGTGATCCCATCCTAATTCCAAGCCTCCTTCCCTGTGTCTGAGGTCTGACTGGGGTGTGCCATTTAAAGGGCTGATGACACCACCGCAGAGAACTGTGGGCTAACACCACTAGTTGTCGGGACTTCACTGAAGGGTCAAAACAGTTATATCATTAAGTAACTATGTTGAACCACATTCAGGCACAGCCAAAATGAAAGTGAAGGACAATACGTAGTTGTTAAAAAAAAAAAGTAAATTCGAATATGGGAAAAAAAATGTTATATATTGCGATTTTATAGAGAAATTAAGGCTATTCTTACCTTTCCTAATTCCAATCAAGTTAGAAAGTGAACAAAAAGAATGGCCAACCCGATATTCAACAGCATGACGAGGACAATCATGATTGAATTAGGGCCCTGGAAACGAAATAGAACAAAACAAGTGTAACTTTTCCATGTTATTAGCAGTAGATAAACTAGCTCACAAAACCAATTACCAAAAATATTTTAAAAGACCCGACACAGTTGCAGTAAATAAGGTATGAAGAATGACGGCAGTTCCAAAAGGTATAAACTAAAAATAGCTACGCTGTATTTAAGTTGGAGCCATCTCTGAACTTTCACTTAAAGATGAATCCAGTCTCGATTAGACCTAGAAAACGACTTAAAAAATAATCGACTTCACCTCGAAACACTGGGCAACAGTCTGGGTGAGACACAGCTCACCATAAAGGGTTTAAAAACTGATGGGAATTAGATACGCATTTTTGTTAAGGTGTAAGTCGTCGGATAAGGAAGAATCATTTCCTCATAAAGGCAGTTAGAAGGGGAGAGTGAAATCTGCAGGACAATGAGGCTGCTCTGGAAAAGTTTAGGAAAAACTCAAAACGAGGTTCTTTGACTCTTGCTTTTCCTGGTTTTCTTTTTGGATACTATCCCTTCCTTAAGGTAAAAGCTGCAAGTGGGAAATTGAGCCCTTTCAGAAATTACTGTGCAGGTCTAATTTTTAATTCCTCTGCTTAAAGCTACAACATTTCAGAAATCAGGTTACATTTTAACAAATCACAGAGTCCTTCCTATTTTGCCAAATACTGCTATAATAAATACCACATAGCCCAAGGTACCCAAAATTTACTTTTTTTTTTTTTTAAAAAAAAAAGAAACCTTATATGACCCCTCTTTTTAGATCTGCCCGTGCTCGGCCATCTTTATTACAAAGATGCGATCTTGGTATTTACTATTAAAATAGTGTCTAATTCTTAAGTAGCATTAAGAGTGTTCTAAAACTTGCCATATAAGAGAGGTTGGATAGGTAGTTTTATTCTCATTCTACAGATGAGGAAACAGTTATACTATATCTGACTATCCAGTGAGACTACAGAGAAACTGGGTCAGAGTCCTCAAATGTCGTATTGATGTGATTTTTTTTTTGCGGGGAGGGGTGGGTAAGTGAGTAAGGGAGACTGGAACTGCCACTGGTCCAGTGCTCATCTCGCAGGACCTCATATCCTTCAAGGACGCCTCCTTTCTGGATGAGGTCACAACCTCCTTGGTAGAGGTCAGAGTACCCTGTTCTTTACCCTAATGCTTCATGCTTTATTGTCGTTTCTTGTTAACTGCCATCTTTCCCCCTAGACTGAGTTCCACAGGGGCACTGCCTTGTTCACCACTCTATACCCACACATAAGGGCTGCCCAATTCATCCAGGCAGCCAATATTTAATGAAAACCAATCTTTTGGTACTTTTCCAAGTGCTATGGAGGTGGTGGTTGAACTGATACATTCACTGTATTAAATGAGGAACAGGGTGATTAATAAAATCAGGGTGTGAGAGAGGAGGAATAAAAATGGGTGCCCTTGATACAGCAACTGTTAGGAAGGAGAAAAAGCCTAGTTCCTAGACCCCAAGTAAACGGGAGGAAAACAAACACTTAATTCTTCACGGTGACTATTAGTTCCATTTTACAAAAGCTCCGAGAGGGTAAGCGTCTTGCCCAAGGTTACTCAAGCCAGTTTGAACACATTAGAACTGGGATTAAACTTTAGTCTGTTCACTTCAGAGCTACATGTTCTTTTTATCTCTATTAAACCCACAGGCCTTAGTTTAAAAATAATTTCCCATCAACTTCTTAAAAATGGCTTTTTCATCTACATCCTATGATACTGTAGTATCAGATAAACGTCAAATCTTGATAGTGACCAATGGTTCTTTTAGTATAGTTGTGTTCTAAACCTATGTAACTCCTCAATTATGGTTAACTTAGAACATATAAATAATGTAGGAAACTTATAACTCAGAAAATAATTGAGATGATCTTTCAACATTATTACTCAGCATGGAGATTATGGAGATTAAGGAAATGCTATTACTACACAAACTGATTAGATCTTGCTCCTGAATGTGTTAAGAATTTTGGGATCGTCTCAACTCTTTTGGGTTAGTGGATTTCATTTCATAATTCCTAAGGACAGTGATATGAAAGAAGATGAGGAAAAGTAACAGGGTCAGAGTGATACAATGTGGAGTTCAGTGACTTACGCGGACCCTAGGAAAGCAGAATAATAGAGTACCTTCAGTAAAGCTACTTTCAAAGGCTTAAGGTGTGCCTGGACCTTTAACCTTTTTGAATTGGTTAGTATTTTGGGCTTGTGTGTGTGTGTGTGTGTGTATATATATTTATATACATACACTATTGAACATGTATTTCTCGTATATATTCTAATATACAAATACATGTATATTTATCCTACTAGTAAAGCTCCATTATATAAAGCTATTTTTAAAGATGACTCAGTGAAGATGCATGAGGGTAAACCAGCAATAAAAGACTCAAACAGCAACCAGGTAAAAAATATCTGGGATGCTATGTTAAATAGGCAGATACCAAGACGTGACCTCTGTGCTCTTCAGTTACCTGGGCTGGGTACAGGGTGGAAAGCTTTAAGGTGAAGTCTCATAAATATGACTGTGGTGGCCAGTTGTGGCTTAAAATAGCAAAATGAAAAAAAAAAAAATCAGTCTTGATTTTCAAGACTGACTGGGACAGGTGTAATCAAAGAAGCTGTGGCAGGGCAAAGTGCGAGTCTTGTTTGGAAGAAATTTTCAGGCAGTTAGAAAATAAAGTGCAGGAAGTCAAAATATGGAAAGACGTTCTAACTCAAATTTTTTTTCTTCAAGATACTAGCGCTCGTTTAAAATTGTGAAGAATTTTCTGAAGAGTTAGTATAGTTTATGTTAAACCTCAAACTTCTCCAAAAACATGGAAAAAGCAAAGTTTATATGTATTTATTGAATGTGTGTGTGTGTGTGTGTGTGTGTTTCAGAAGTGATCTAACAGGGATAGCGATGCCTTAGGTTTTATGACAGTTCAGAAGAAAGGTCGGGTAAATCTCAAACTCTGAGGCTGATCGGTGTAATTGCTAAGAGAAAAGTGCAGGTGGTTTTCAGGAGTTGAGATTCCTAAAGAGAAGACTCCTCACTAGTCTATTTGATGGTAAGGTTCTAAAGATACCTCTACCGCCTCCTAGCCAAGCTGCCACACTGCAAAATCCTACAGAAAATTCTGGCATCCCATAGAATGTGCTCTCCTGGGACTTGAGTCACCAGGAGTCACAGACTGGAGGGACGTTGCAGAGTGATCCTTGCCAGGGCTTCCCTTCCCCTAAGTGTCAGCCTGTGTCCCGGAAGAGTCTCAATGGATTTCTAGGAGATCAATATCCAGGGTGATCCTGAGGGTGGGTCAAAACCTACTGGAATATTTATGAACTATTTATGCTCCAGCTAGTGTTACGGCAAACTCAGTCAATGCTCTTTGAATACTTACTTTGTGCTAGGCGCTGTGCTGAGAACTTTATAAAGTATCAACTCATTTAATCTTTACCACAACCCTTGATACAGGTACAGATGAAGAAATCAAGTCACAGAGCAGTCAAGAAACTTGCCTAAGGTCATCGAGCTGGTAAGTAACACAGCTGGGATGTGAACCTGTGAAGTCTGGCGCCAGAGGCCATGCCGCTAGCCACGAGCCTACACCGTCTCGGTAAGCTGGCTGGCTAAAATTGTGCGGCTTGTTTGGTCAGCCACCCCACAAATGGTGATGCTGACTCAACGTGGATCTCTCGCGGCTGCTCACAAAGGGGGATTCAGTCTGTCTGCTTCCCTAGTGTGAACTCGTCCATGGATTTCCGCGTTGTTATCTGTAAACTTCTAAACTTACACAGTGTCTTTTTACCTCTAAATCGTATGCAGTGCTCTTTTGTTTTAAAGGTCATTCACTGACTACCTTTAGGATGATTTTGTCACTTCCTAACTAACTCTCTGTGAAGAAAACAGTTATAAGGGGTGTGAGAGGCAGCTTTATGTTATTAAGGAAGAGAAGGTTTAATTGTGACATTCTCCGCATGAAGGTGCCAACTCAGTCCTGCCTTCCAGCTCCCGACAGAGGTGCAGAGCTGCTGGCCTCCCTTCTCTCTTGGGGTGTCTAGGGGAACCCTAGAGACCCGCCTGCAGAGCTGCACCATGCTTGGCCAACTCCCAGAATCCGACTGTTCTGCACATTCGTAAGACAGATGCTGTTTCTAAACAAGAAGGCTGTGAATTTACCAAATATACCTATTAGTAACGTTTTACAGAAAGACTACTAGGTAACTCATCTAATATGAGGCACACTGGGGCACACACTTCCCCTTGGGGAGTTCTGGAAAGCAACTGAACCCCACTACTGGGTACCCAAAGGTGTAAACGATAATAGCCTTGCATTGCTTGAGTCTCCCGTTTGTAAATCAGGCAAACCAGTACTAATACGTATGTGAGGCTTTATTAACCTATGGCTATAAATGCTTGAAAGCCAAATGAGAAGTGAGTTATCACATTTAACAAATTCAGTAGTGATATTAGCACATCAGTAGTGATGATATTAGCACAGACAGTTATAATATCAGGATACTGACATACCAGTGTTAAAATATTTTAAAAGATGAAGGCTCAAAGTTATTGTTTTGAAAACCATTTACCTATATGGAGGTTGACTCTCAGAAAGTTAATCATGTTAACCTGATTTATTTATATTTAGATAATTAACATGGTGAGAATTTTAAAAAGGTGGGAACCTGTGTTGATAGATATTAGCAAAATAAACCTAAGAAATTTCAAATATAAGTTAATTAAAAAATGAATTTCAATGTTTAACCCTATGAGTAGATAGAACAGTAAGCAAATTTTTTCTTAAAGGTAACAAACTGATGGAGAATACGTATTGTTGGCCAAAATATTAATCCACACCTTTCTGAAATTACTAGTAAATACTGGGTCAGCTATGGCTTCCTCCCTAAATTACAATCTTTTCCAAAGGCATATGACTAGGTCAACAGCTCAGTCAGCTTTTTATCAAAAATTACTTACCTTCAGATTTTTATAAATTCTACAGAATTTGATAAAATACGAATTCCTTTTATCATTAACAGATCTCATTGAATGAGGATGTTGATATTTATCAATAACTGAAAGCTTTCTGGTTGAATAACAAAAACCTTAAATGCTCCAGACTCATAGTAAAACTAGCATCTACCAGAAAAGTGAAATTTTAGGAGCGCTGACACTCGGAGGAGTTAGAAGACCAAAGTGATTTTTCTTAAACAGTTGAAAAATTTCACTTCTCATATGGGAAAGAAAAAGTTCTAGCTGCGAAGCCTGGCCATTAAATAAAATCCACACTATTTATGAGAATAATTCATAATAGCTAGACAAGATGTTCTTTTGTCTAAAGTTGCTGACCATTGTGGGTGCAGAGTCAAAAGGCAGGTAAGGACTTAGCAAATGGCAGTGGAGCCCTCCTCCTGGTTAGAGCACAGGGGCAGGGGGCAGGTGGGCTTTGATTCCTTCCCAGCCCTCAGAATTAGCTATTGTTACGGACTGCATGTTTGGATCTATCCCCTGCCCCCAAATGCATCCACTGAAGCCCTAACCCCCAATGTGATGGTATTTGGAGGTGGGACCTTTGGGAGAGAATCAGGTCATGAGGGTGGAGCCCTCAGGAAGGGATTAGTGCCCTTCCAAGAAGAGACACCAGACAGCTTGTTTCCCCTCAGTCCTGTGAGGACACAGGGAGAAGACGGCCTGTGTTCTATGGACCAGGAAGTAAGTGGCTTCTCACCAGACACTGAATCTGCTGGTGCCTTGATCTTGGGACTCCTGAGCCTTCAGAACTCTGAGAAATAAATGTTTGCTGTTTAGACCACCCTGTCTAGGGTAGTTTTGTTATAGCAGCCAGAGCTAATGAGACAGCTACCATGTAGTCCTTTTTTTTTTTTTTTGGTGGTGCCTCACTGCTTGTGGGATCTTAGTTCCCTGACCGGGGATCGAACCCTGGCCCTTGGCAATGAAAGTGAAACAGGATGGAAGGGGGCAGGGCACAACCTTTAAAAGAATGATATAGCTATAGTACCTGACAAAGACTGGTTAGAACCAACTAGATCCAAGATGGCAGAAGATCTGACTTCCAGAAGACCTTGAGCCTCATTAGATGCTCACTGTAATATATTACCATATGCTAACTGACACAGCCACCAGCACCATGACAGTTCCCAGGCCAACCATAAAAGGTCAAAAAGTGGGCAGTGGCCCAATTCCTGGAAATCCCCGCCCCTTCCCCCAAAGTTGGAATAATCCTCCCACTCATTATTAGCCTGTGAAATTACCAGCCCATAAAAATGAACCACCCCATATTTCGAAGCCTCTCGCCTTCCAAGATGGCCCACACTCTGTCTGTCTGTGGAGTGTGTTTCTCTCTAAATAAATCTATCACTTCGTCTCCGAATTCTTTCACAACGAAGAAAGAATCTTAAATCCACCGGGAACAAAAGTGCAGAGTCCTAACCACTGGACAGCCAGGGAATTCAACAGCTACCATGAAGCTCACCAAGAAGTGCTGGTAAAGGCTTGTAAATGTGGAGCTGCAACAAGCTAGTCACGTCAGCCTACGTGCATGAAGCCTGAGGGCGGCCGAGTGAGCACAGAGGAATTTCTGCCCGAGGGCCCACTGTGGCTCAAGCTACCAGTGCAAGGCTCGGCTCTACGCAGCCCGGTGCTTCCCGGGGACTTTTGCTAGCCTAGGTGCAAATCGTCATCATCGAGGCGCAGATGCCCCACGCTGCCACCCGAAAGAACCAAAAGGAGCAAAAAGTGAGAGAAAAACACGTCTTGCACAACTTACCGAATTGGCTTCTTTTTCCAAAGAAGGGCACGAATCGTTGCTTGCTGGATTCTTTGGTATAGCAAGTTCAGACTTCTTAGCTTTTGGCTCAGCTTTGCTTTCTTTGGCAACTGGTTTTGTCACAGATTTAGGGGGACTCCGCTTGTTGGGCGATGGCTTGTGCACCAGCGCCGAGGAAGACTGGCTTGGCCCTTCCTCCTCCTCCACGTCCTCCGGGGGGTACTGGGGGGCGTTCAGTTTCACGTAGTAGCCGTGATATTGAGAGTGCAGCTCGCCGTTACTGGGGTTAGGGACGTGGTGACGGCCAGAGTACCTGGAGTGGGGCACAACCGCTCCCGCCTCCTTCGTGGGAGCCTTGGAGGTCAAGGGCTTATTGACGGTGGCCGTCACCTGCTCCTCGGCTGCACTCCTTCGGTCTTGGTTGAGTCTTGCCCCTGAGCTGGGATTCCGCTTCTTCACGGGCTTTGGGGAGGGAGAGCCGCCTTGTTTGGGACTTGCCTCGGGAGACCCTGGGGGTGTCGTGCCTTTGCGATAAAAATGAGGAGATTCCTTTGGTGTAGGTGGCTTTTCCGGGACCTTTTCTTCTGGATTTTCTTTAGCATCTACACCTTCCTGAAATCTCTGTTTGACATAATCTGGGCCTGGGGAGAAAGGGGACAACACAAGGGAAGGTGATAAAAAATAATAAGGCATAAAAGGCTTGTTCCTCATGGCTACTCATATATTATTTTGCTAAATCAGCTTAGCCTTTTCTCTTCTTGTTTTAAACATATTTACGAGGCTTTGACTAAGCATAAGGACGTTTCATTCCCTGGGAGAAAAGATTATTTACTGATGAAAAGTTTTTAAGTTGATACGTACCATTATTTACACTATTGTGACAGCCACAAAAGTTAAACAGTCCTGATTTTTGCTGCTGGTAGAATACAGAGGCAGCATTCGTACGGATGGAGCACTGGAGGCAGCACCATAATTAATCTGAACGTTCAAATTTACGTGGTATAACTAAAATACAGAGTATACACTCATATACAAAAATAAACTGACTTGTATGTTTAATAGGTAATATATTAGAACACTTAAATATATTAATGTTTAATCAAGTATCTACACTGTGGGTGGAGAACATGCAGATAACGTATTTTTAATGACCCTTCATCCAAGGAGCATTTAAACTGCCTAGTTAGGAGCAACGTCTGAGCTTTAGGTTACACTTTATAAGGTAACTTACTCGGAGTCCCTTCACAGCCTGGACTTGCGTCAGCAGCGTTTCTGCAGGCCTCAAAGTCAAGACAAGGCAGTTGTCTTTGGCTCTGTAGTCTCAGGACTTTTTTTTTTTCTTTTTCTGAGTACTTTAGAATTGTGTAACAATCATATGTTATTTTCATAAATAGAAAAAAATTTCACTTAAAAAAGGGGACCCTGGTGCCATTGTTATTTTATGGGCAGATTTTGGGGGGGGGAGTGGGGAGTAAGGAGAATGTGCATCGCAAGATGGTACCAGCGGTGAGCGCCCAAGGAGGCCAGTGGTCCAGAAAAGGGCCTCTCTGGGGCCCTCACTCAGAGACACGCTCCGAGGCAGCGCCCTTCTTTCTAGGCACTTTGCCCCCCAGCCCCTCCCCAGTAACCAGGTCCTGCGCATCCTTTGGCCACCACTTCACCCATCGGCCCTTTTTCATCACAGGAAGTCAAGGTCACACAGTCCAGCTGGCCCTCTTCTCTGCAAACGGGCAGGAGCTGACAGCGCCATCTCTGGAGTATCCAAGGAAGAAATCGCCCACCAACTTGCTTACAGGAGCTGACCAGCCCTTGTCCACTCCAGAGCGCTGCAGCTGTTCGCTTCCCTTCCTGTCTCTACTCCCACCTCTCAGCCCAGAGGGGCTGAAGGACAGTTATCCTTAAAATTGTTAAAAATACATATACTGCCTCCATCAACAGATGAATGGACAAAGGAGAGGTTTTATACACACACACGTGGAATACTACTCAGACATAAAAAAGAATGAGATTTTCCCATGTGCAGCAACAAGGATGGACCTGGAGGGCATTATGCTAAGTGAAATAAGTCAGAGAAGGACAAATACTGTATGCTGTCACTTATGGAATCTAAAAGATACAGCCAACTAGGGGATATAACAGAAAAGCAGCAGACTCACAGGTATACAGAGAACAAACTAGTGGGTACCGGGGGGAGGGGCAACATAAGGTCGGGGAGTAGAAAGAACCACGGGGTGTAGGAGAGGCGCAAGGATGTGATGTGC
Organism: Physeter macrocephalus; assembly: GCF_002837175.3. Classification (NCBI taxonomy): domain Eukaryota; kingdom Metazoa; phylum Chordata; class Mammalia; order Artiodactyla; family Physeteridae; genus Physeter; species Physeter macrocephalus. The sequence goes on along the minus strand of NC_041228.1, from coordinate 62,510,372 downwards.
AACAAGGGAAGTACAGCCAAGATCTGGTAATAACTGTAAACAGAAAGTAAGCTGTAAAAATTGTGTAAAAACAAAAGCTTTCAAAAAGGTAAATAAAAAAATTACATACTACCGACTTGTAATTGCTCTTCCCGTGATGGTCTGAATACTAATTTACTGTCGTGAGACTGCCATGTATCATGCAAGGCATTTTCCAAAATGTAAAGCCTCACCAAAATCGTAGGAAGCAGGCAATATCCCGACTTTACGGATATGGAAACAGCTGTGGCAGCTGAAAAACCCAAAGGCACACAGCTCCTGCGTATCCTTAAGATAAAATATAACGCAACATGGCATATACTAAGCCCAGAAATGAGAATCCCCAAGGACCCACATTTATAGCTTGTACTCGGGGCCAAAAGCATAAGAGCATTATCTCACATTCCATCCTCCAGAAGATAAAGCCAAAGAGGGTTCAAATTTCCCAAACAGGTCAAGATCGCCGACAACCGAGATTTCCTTTTCTAAACTTGGTTAAGTACCCCCTTTAAAAAGAACTGGCGATTTTCTTTTACATCCCCCATCAAAAATGGCAGTATGAATTCTTGGCACAGAGACGTGTATCTCACTTGAGTGAAGAAAAAGGCAACTGCGGTTATTCAAAAGGTGCCGTCTTTGTTTCTGGATTCTTCCTTGGTGTCGTGACTGGGACAAACCACCAAGAGAAAGAAGCAGCAGCAGCACCAGAAGGTGACATCCTTCATCAACAGGCTTGTCCCTACTTTCAAAAACCCATGAAGAACATTTATACTGGCCTTTCATGGAGAAAGCCCCTCCTCTACACACAACCCCTCCTCTGCAGTGTGCTGTTTACATATTTTTCTCTCACCCCTCTACCCCAGATTTCATCAGAACTTGGTTTCATTTGTGCTTCCCTGTTATCCAATTTTAGAGCATTACTGAAATACCCGTCTAGGCATGGTAGTAAGTGTTCCGTGCAAAGGTAATTAATAGTCAAGACTCTTAGAGCCAATCATTTTTCACTTAAGCCACCTAACCCTGAAACACAAATTACGAAGTACTTTTAATGTCTTTGATCTAAGGTGTAAGTGCAGAAGTTAATTTTGCAAATCCTTCTCTCTTAAGATTAAGTCATATTAAAAGCTAAGGTTTAAATACACACAACAGAAAAGAACGGGAAAAAATAATCTCTGGCAAACATGATGAGTTATACATTCTTGATGCTGGAAGGAGAAGATAGTCACTGAACCACGAGAAATAAAGCTGTCACAAAGCCTATGTGCTCCATTTTGAAAACGTGAGACCCTAACAGTGACGCTTACAAGCTCAGGATTTATCTGGGTAACCACTGGTCTCACCTGCGTTTACTGCAGAAAGCAGATTACAAGCTGAAATGGGAGCTGCTTTGACAGATCCCAGCAAGTGACAGCTGCCAGCAAAGGGTGAGACTGCTGAAACGCTAACAGCGACAAGAGATCATTTATTTGGGAGGAAACTCAGGCAATTCAGTAATAGCGGGTCCAAGAAAAATAGTTTTTTTAAAAGTGATATGCTTTAGTTATCTGGAAAAAGAACAAAGACTTAACAATACCTGAATACAAAGCACCGTTTCAAATGCTCTTTGTAAAGAGTAAGTAGAACTCTGCCTACCTCTTAATTTATGTTATCATTAATAGGCCAAGCAGAGAATGATTTGGCCATTGGAGGATTTTGTAGTAACGGACTGACGGAGCTTTATTTTGGATTCCATTGAATGTATTTACTGTGTTTATTAACTCTCAAATACCGGTCGGTCTAACCACTCCTTTAGATCTTTAGAAATCTCATGCATTGCTCCTTTGGACAGTTTTCCTGTCTTAAATGTCTTAGGAAAGGCATTTCTTGTGCCCATCTCCTAAGACATGGTTTTCAGGCGTATTCAGATTTATTTGCAGGGCTTCTAATGCTATTCAAAATCTGTTGAGCTCAAAGAATTTACTAGCACCACCTTTCAGATGAAAAAATCCCTCCCAGCTTTATTATGCATTAAAAATTGGCTGGATAAGGGAATAAGGGCACTCCAAAGCAGTCACTCCACATTTGCTGCCCATCAGAGGTACCTGGGGTGCGATTCCCAGAGAATTGAAGAAGTATGAATCGAAGCCTAGAAATCTTGATGTTTAACAGATGCTCCAGGTAACTCTCATGTACCCAGTATTGGCATTTAAAAGCATGGCAAATTTGGGATTGACATGTAAACACTGCTATTTTTAAAATAGAAAACCAGGGACTTCCCTGGTGGTGCAGTGGTTAAGAATCCACCTGCCAGTGCAGGGGACATGGGTTCAATCCCTGGTTCCAGGAAGATCCCACATGATGCAGAGCAACTAAGCCCATGCGCTCTACTACTGAGCCTTCACTCTAGAGCCTGCACGCCACAACTACTGAAGCCCGTGTGCTCTAGGACCCGCGTGCTGCAACTACTGAAGCCTGCATGCCTAGAGCCTGTGCTCTGCAACAAGAGAAGCCACTGCAATGAGATGCCTGTGCACCGCAACGAAGAGCAGCCCCCGCTCGCCGCAACTAGAGAAAGCCTGCGCGCAGCAACGAGGACCCAACGCAGCCAAAAATAAATAATAAAAAAATAATAAAAATTAAAATAAATAAAATAGATAACTAACAAGAACCTACTGTATAGCACAAGGAACTCTGCTCAATATTCTGTAATAACCGAAATGGGTAAAGAATTTGAAAAAGAATAGGTACATGTATATGCATAACTGAATCACTCTGCTGTACACCTGAAACTAACAACATTGTTAATCAACTCTACTCCAACATAAAATAAAAATTAAAAATAAAAATAAATGAAAAAAAAAAGCACCTGGGCGAGACCTTGAAATAAAGACTTCTGACTCAAAAAAAAAATAATAATAAATAAATAAATTAGAGCTTCCCTGGTGGCGCAGTGGTTGAGAATCCGCCTGCCGATGCAGGGGACGCGGGTTCGTGCCCCGGTCCGGGAAGATCCCACACGCCGCGGAGCGGCTGGGCCCGTGAGCCGTGGCCGCTGAGCCTGCGCGTCCGGAGCCTGTGCTCCGCAACGGAAGAGGCCACAACAGTGAGAGGCCCGCGTACCGCAAAAAAAAAAAAAAAAAAATTAAAGTGTGGCAAAAAGTTTGTTGACTAGAGGTAGACCCAACTCCAGCCTTTCTTACCTGCATCCAGCTGGAAGTGGTTCCAACATGGTGTAGTCAACTGGGGACTGGCCAGCTAAATGAGGATATACACTTGGATTTTACAGAGTCAGATTAAGTGCTTTTAAAACAAGATATTTAGTATAACGCAGAGGGCAGAAGTTTTTCCTGGACAAGTTTCTTGGAAGGCACACGGTGTGACCACCACTTGTCTGTGTAGTAACGTGTGTCAGTGTTGCAGTGCCGGCAGCATAAAGTTGATAAGATGCAGCAGTTCATTAAAAAGACTAGTCAGAATATCACCAAGGAGGGAAATTATGAGAAGTGTTGATAGTTGTCGCAGTCAGCATTTTTGTCTGTTTTTACAGACAGTATTTCTAAATCCTAAGGGATTTTTTTTTCCCCCCGGGGATTTGTATTGGGAAGAAGTCCGAGACGGGTCACCTGCTCACTGACATGCCACACAACACGAAACAACAACACTGAGCACGTGTCATGCACCCACACGGAAAGGTTACGCGTTACAGCTGGCATGAACGGCGGATGGCAACAGCAGGGCGTTCAGCTAGTTCTTCATAGGTGAGCCTCGGGGAAACGGCTGTGGGCAGAGGAAGCATCACGAGGACTCCTCCAAACAAACGTCTGCTAGGGCAGCGCTGATGGCAAATGCTTTGTAGCAACAGCAGAAGTCATTAAATAGAAAGTAGGGTTCTTCTACGGAGACTGCCAATCAGTAAAAGAAGACGAGATTGAAAGATTTTTTAAAAATTATATAACCGATAGCAGGATCCCTTTTATATTCTATGTGGAAAGAATGCTACATTCCCATAGGACTTTAGAGTCCCATCGGTAACGATACCGCAACTTCTGAGAACACAGCCACGGCACTCTTGTCTGCAAGCCTTGGGACACCCAGCCCAGGCCCCCTTGCACACCGTGTGCTTTCAATACACACGTGTGTGGAACGGGATACACTGGAAGGCGTAAGTGGTAAGAATAACCAGCAAACCCATGAATTATTAATTTCACGTCAACTAGCGGATTATTCAGTTTTCCTTTTTCTATGAAAAAAAGTTATTCAGAATTTTGGGTCTGGAAAGTGAGTTTAGAAGGCATCTATTCCAGGATGCTTCTTTTTTCTTAACCAAAAGTATTACATATTAATGATAGGCACGGACAGTACCTAAGACTTCTGATCCATACCAGAAGTGTGAGCTTAGTTAACATTGTCTCAAAATAATCTATACTAAAAGACTTCACTTTAAGTAATCAACACACTGTGTGTGTGTGTGTGTGTGTGTGTGTGTGTGTGTGTGACACCCTGTTCGTCTCCCTGCCCCTCACAAATTCATATGTTGAAGGCCTAACCCCCGATGTGATGTTATTGGAGGTGTCGCCTTAGGGAGATAGCTTAGGTGAGTTCACGAGGGTGAGACTCTCACGATGGGCTTAATGCTCTTACGAAAAGAGGAAGACACACCAGAGTCCTCTCTCTCCAGGTGCACGCACTGGGGAAGGGCCATCTGTGAGCCAGGAAGATGGGCATCACCAGAGCCCAGCCATGCTGGCACCCTGATCTTGGACTTCCAGCCTCCAGAACCACGAAAAATAAATGTCTATTGTGTAAGCCACCCAGTCCGTGGTGCTTTGGTCTAGCCGCCCAAGCCGACTAATACACACGCTTAAACACAGAAAGACAAAGCTCGTTGAGGGTGCTGCCTAGGCCACCTGGCAAGAGGGCCCTAAATAATACATTTACCACCTTCTCTTTTTTAACCCATGACCAGTGACCCCCCCCACAATGGATAAACATCACTGGAAATTAAAAACAAAATAAGCATCCTGATGGAAAGGAAATTGAAACAGTGGGGAAATGAGCCGTACATATAGTTTCCCAATCGTTCTCCACCGTGTCCACCTCTCCACTACCTCCTCCTCAGTGATCATCCGAAGTCTCACCTCAGCTTTCCTGGCTTAAAAACCCGGTTTCATCAGCCCTTTGAAGTAGAGCCGTCCCTTGGGGCAGACTCACATCACCAAAGCTCACAAGACTGACGGTTGACACCAGAAGACCAATTCATCAGTTTACAATGAGCAAGGTAAATGTCACAAAGGCCTGAGACGTGCACTGATAACCACCAGTGCGTGCTCTCCCTGCTGGCAGACCTCCCCGAGCAGCTCAGCGAAAATGAGAAGGTTAGTGGTGGATGTGGAATCAAGACAGAGGCATGAGATGAATCAAGTATCTGATGGCATCATGCTGAGCTAACCTGATGCAGCCATTTCCTCACTCGGATGATCTTGCCAGGAAAGCCGTACACAGCTGGCAGCAGTTCCCTGCATCCTTCGCCATAACAGAAACGTCCTTGCCAGTGCAACTGCAATACTCCAAGGTTTTGGGCCATGGGTTTGCTCTCCTCTATATAGCATTGGGATGGGCACTGCCTATTTTTGCCTCTGTGACTCTTTTCTTCTATACTACTTTGGGTGACCAAGTCTTTAGAGGTTTCAATACACTCCATCAGGTTACAAGGAAATCTTGCTATGCTATAGCCATGCTATCACTTATGATCACTTTATACACTTCTGTGCAGTCTCACGGGCTCATTTTAACTCCCAGAGGGCAACCTCATTTCTTAGTTCTTGGGGGACAACTCACTGTGTCACACATACTCATGGCAATTTAGGTTTCCGGGTACTATGCAGTTATCTACATACACATTCATACACATCCATCTGTATGCTTTTTCTTATACGTTACGACTTGGCCCTTTGAGTGATAAAGCCATTCTACATGGCTACGTTTTTTTCTGTAGTTTTAAACTAAACTATAGAATAATACAGTTTTGAACTAGAAGTATAAGACTGAACTAAGAGGGGAAATATCTGAAAATACCGCCAGCTCCTGAAAAGAGGTAACTTACTATGAAAGTGTTCGAAATATAAGCTATGACAGACATCCTTTTTTCCCCAGGGTTTACAACGTCTGTATAAGACACATCCATTCCAAACAAAGGGAACATTTGTTATCTGAGATATGTAAATTAAACAAGCAGCCTGACTCCGAAAAAGTACTTGAAAGCCCTTTCAGAAATGTCTGTCTGATTTGATCACCCTGTAAATGCAGAGTGGAAAGCATGAGTTATGCTCCCGTGAGAAGATCAATAATGCTCAGTACAGAAAAGGCTTTCTATACAGTTGCCGAAGGAAGTGTTGGCTGCGGGTCAAAGGGGATTGCAGCCGCTGCCCTTAGCTCCTGTCTCAAACAGACCCCTTGTCATCTCGTGCTACTGTGATATATTCATTACTGACTGACAGCTTGCTTATATGAAGCCGTTTTAGCTAAGAAAGGGTGGCATTACATTTTCCCACAACATGTTTCCCCACCCTCCAATGCTTTCACATCATAAAAAGCTCTTAAAACCATTTAGCCTGGAAAATTGAGATGACCTCCCATATCATTTACCTCTTGTTAACATCTAATAGCAAGCTACAGGGACCCTATTCCCCAACAGAATTAACCACAGAATCAAGAAATGACCAACTGCAGACAACAGCAAGTTTGTTTGCCTCCAAAGCAGCTCAAGCCCAGGGCTGCTACGTGGAGCTGCACCGTCTCCCCACTGCTGGGCTGCACCCAATAGCTTCACGGGTGGGGAGGAAAAAGATGATCCCTCCAGGGTGGCTGAATCCCTTCCCCAGCTCTCACACCCTACAACAGGGAGCTGCTAACGTGTGTGTTTCCAGAAGAGCGTTTACTCCTACTGCAAAAAAATGGAAAACTTCCCTTTCCTAATAAAATACACAAACGTATTCAATGATTTAAATCCCACCCAGAGGTTTAGGAAGGATGCACACAAAAGAAGACACCCGTTATCACTGGTTACCTCCCTTGGAGTTGAACTAGTACAGAAGTCACTCTGTGATAACTCAATCACTCAGCAACTGGACTGGGCCCCTCCCTAAGCTCTCGCTCCTAAAAACTGAGTCTTGTTAACATGGCCAAAATTTTACTGTCTTCATTCTTTGCAGAAAAAAAAAAAAAATCCTGTCATTTCCTTTTCATTCTCCCATCCTTTATTATAGCCCAGTTCCTAGCTTTTAGAATACATGGACACTTGGGTCTTCTATTCACTGTGACTTACCTTGTTCATGTAGTCAGACTAATGCCCTGTGGGTTCCAATATTATATCACCTTCACTGGAACCAAACAGGTATTGGACACATGCGTTGTGCAGGGTGCTACTTATCCAGCTTGATTAACGGAAACCAATGTGAAAAAACTCTTTACCAAGACAATATAAATTTCGAAACTTAGAATTTAGAACACTTCTTTTAGCCTCTCTTGCCTAGCAATCTGATGATTCTGCAAATCAACAGGAAGATGCTGTTTCTAAAACAATGGAGAAACATATATAAAAAGGTGGTGACTGCCATTTTATTAACACCAGTATATTAAAGAAAGGGATGGAAGCAGTCTACTAGGAGACCACTAAGAAGTGAGTTAACTATTTAAACCCACTGTAAATATTTGTTTACTGCTATTTGATAACACCTGAGCCAGATGATCTGGATTGATTTTCTCCTTTTAATCTGTGCAGATCCATCTGTCTTTAAGTGGTATATTTCTTTACGTCCTAACCAAATTCCTTTGAGGTGTATTAAAAAAAAAAGTCACTGGCTCTTCTCTTACTGCTAATGTGATTGTTCCAGGTGCTTCTGATTTTGAGGTATCTGTTTTAGCACCTGAGATGGTCCCCAACACACTAATTCCTTAAATACTTCTCTTTTGGATTCCTGTCTTGTTTACTGCTATCAGCTCAAAGTCTGTTGCTGGGGGGCGGGCAGGGAGGAAGCGGTGGGGAGAGGCACCGGGGGAGAAGCCAAATCTCCAGCGCTAACACTCAGGCTTCAGGCACGTGTTACTCTAAGCTCCCACTTGTTTTGTAGTATTGCTGAAATTCATGGGGCACAGACCTCTGGATTAAAAGGAAAAGAAGGAAAAAAGGAAAGCAGAGGCAATGCTCCTACCCCTCCCATCACAGGTCACCTGTCCTACCTGGCTGGTAGAAGTCAGGTGACAGCTCTCTGGCCACAGCTCTCGCGATGTCACACTCCTGGCGGGCGGCCAGAGCAGCCTGGTCTGCGGCGTCAGCTTTGGCTCTTGCGTGCGCGGTCCTACAGGAGCACAAAGGGCGCGTCAGCAGGGGGCGGCACCTAGTTAATTACACAGGACGGGCACACGGTCTACGGGGCAGGCAGGGCCTGGAAAGAAATGCTAACCGTGATCCTCGGCCCACATCTGCAACAGAAGGTGGTGAGACATCATACTGTTGTGAGACATCATCAATGAAAATCAAGCGGATGAAACTACCTGTGAATTGCCTCAATCTTTCAAGCTTAATGGAAGTATAACCCGTTGTATGGAAGTATAACAAGTTCTGCGCAGCTTAATGCAAAAAGCCTGGTGTTCAAGACTTAGAGGATGAAGTCCCCCGTTGACTTTGGTTGGCATCCCCCCTCCCGGCCCCCCCAACCATGGAGAGCAGAATTAGAGCATGTGAATTAATACAGTGCTCATGGATTTAATTTCTATGGTAGAATCAATACAAGGATCTGATTAAGGAAGATCTGCCCAGTGGTGTGCTGGTAAAGTAGCTCTCTGGGGGAAAAAAAACAGTAAAACTGATCTGTAGCACTGGCTGATTTCCGTGGAGTACATGCTCCTAACGTGGCCAGTTCACACTATCGGCGTGACTTTGCTGAATGTGTAGCTGGGAACAGACGCACACCGTGGGCTCCCCCCAGCCTGTAGGAGCAGACCCAGTGGTCTGCTGGAAGCATGTGCTCAGGAGGGTTCCAAGGAGTCCATTTAGTTGTTCTTTAAGCATGTTTCTTGTGTGAAACCGAAAGCAGGCAGAGAGGTGGAGCTGCAAAGAGGAAAGGGATCTCTTTCAGTCTTCCACCTTCTCCCGGGCCCGTCCTCACCCACTGAAACCGCTTATCTTTCTAGAGGACAAGGGCTAGGGAGAGGGCAGCAGGGATAAGAATGGGGCTCCTTATGGCAAGACAGCGGGGCTGAGGTCTGCCTGCCCCGGAAGAGGGCATTTGGAGGCTGAGACTTTGGGTCATCCTCTTCCAAAGGAGGAGATCTTGTCCAGCTAGTATTTAGACACTTTTCACGGGCACCTACTTCTTATAATTTTGTGAACTATTTTCTTTTATCAGCGCTAGGCAGGGCTATAGATAACTAGTGGTACAAGCTTAAGGGGAGTCTAAAAGAGGTGTGCCTGCAGGCATTTCAGAGACAGCAGGAGAGGAAGTTGGGAAATGGCATCATGCCCTAGCTGGTCTTAGGAGAGAAAACCCAGGTGGCATCTGGAGGAGGCCAGCAGACAGGATTCCTGGAACTAGACTGCAGGCAGAAAAGACGGGGAAAAAGGGGTCTGACCTGAGACCGTGGAGCTAACTGGGGGAGGTCCCATTTTACTCCTACTTAGGACCCAGCTGAGCCTGGAGGACGGATGTACTAGAATATAAGTGTAAGGGAGATGTTTTATTTGGGGCATTTTTTTAATTTTTAATTTTTGGTTCTCTACTATACTCCCAAGGCACAGAACAATGCCTGGCACATAGTGTGTACTGAGGGCCCACTTTATAAAGGAATGGTAAGTAAATAAAGGAATGTCCTTAGGAACAGCTGGGTAGTTACTTAAAAATGAATGGATTGACAAAACCACAGAGACAGTAAAAAGAGCAGCGGTTGCCAAGGGTTCAAGGTGAAAGTGGGTGAGGGATGAACAGGTAGATCAAAAGGGATATTTAGGGGAGTGAAACTATGCTGGATAATCCTCTAATGGGGGATACGTGACATCATGCTTTTGTCAAAGCCCACTGAACTATACAACACAAAGAGTGAACCCTAGTGTAAAGTATGTACTTTATAGTTAATACTAATGTTCCACGTTGGTTCATCAGTTGTACCAAATGTACCCACTATTGCAAGATGTTATAACAAGGGTAACTGGGTGTGGGCAAAGGAGGTATATGGAAACTGTACTTTCTCCTCAATTTTTCTGTAAACTTAAAACTGCTCTAAAAAATAAAGTCTATTAATGAAAAATGAATGAATCAAATTCTAATCATCAAAATTGTTATTTATGAATCATGGAGGATGTGTTAGATGATCTCTGTCTACAGGGTACGGAGTACAGAGGCAAAATCAAGGGGGTAAGAACATATTCCTAAAAAACCTGGCTGTGGTAACCCCTGCTAGGGAGCCATCACTGATGATGCTTTCGTCCCACGTGTTGTGCTGAGACTCAGTGGATGCCCTCTCTTATGTTCTTTCAGTTTCTCAGAATCTCGGCTCCTTTTTTCCCAGAATTATTTTCCATTTTATCTGCTATTCTTAGCTAGAGCCTAATTATGTCTAGGTACCATAATTAATGAAGCCACAAGAGTACAGTTATCCTGCCCTATAATAAAACCTGATAGCCCTTCAATGATAAACTTACAAAACTCAAGGACCATTTATTCCAAAACAATCATAACCCACCACCACGGAGTGGAATAAAATGGTAGTAGTATTTCCACCACTTTTGACAACACGCTAAACTGGAGAACAGACAAATGTAGGTTAACCTTTCTGCAAATATATTTTGGAAGCACAGCATCAGGGAAGCCTTAAGCCTTTACTTTTTTACTTGTTTTTTCCTGTAAGACCAGACAAGGAGGGGGGACTTTTCCATCTAGCACCCCTCCCTGTGTCAGTGCTCCTGCATGGCTGTGGCACGATGGCCAAAACCACATTCAAGCCTGAAACTAGGTATCTGCTCAGGAGATTTTGGTAGCCCTGGACCTGATAATAAGAAGTAGAAGAGAACAGGAAGACATCTGAGTTTGCTGTCATCAAAAGTGTTGTGCGGCCAGCCCATTAAAACATCTTGATTTTGCCCAGGGAAAAATCTGGGCTTGACCCTGGTCCACGTTATTCAGTGTTCCAATCCCAGGCTCAGTTCTGGAGCAACACACGACCCCTTTAATCACCCAATGGGTAAGACATGCCATTGTTCATGACTTGCGGGGAGGGAGGTTTGGGCTAGTCATTTTGGGGAGACCGCTGGAAAAAAACTCACAGTGGACTCCTGGCTGCTACATGTAGCTGGTCACATGGAAAACATACACGCCAACAAGGAGCACGCCTACATGCCCGAGAAGCCTTTCATTTGCTCCAAAGACTGCTGACATCCATAAATCTTCAGACCCTCAGGAATCTCCAAATACCATTATCATCATCTATACTTTCTCGCATAAAATGCAGCAAAAAGTAAGTGAAAAGCAACATCTTTCAGTTAGGCATCAGTGGTAGACTTTCTTTTAGGGTCCTATTACAAATAAACCAAAATTTTAACTTGTAGAGAGTTACTATTTTGGGGTAAAGAGATACAGAGAGGCCTGGGCAACTGGCTAAGCTGGTACAGCAGGTAGGGGACCCCGTCCTGGACATCAGCCCTGCAAAGGTCACTCGGCAACAGTTGAAACAGTAAATGTGGAATTTCTTTTTTTAAAAAAATTAATTAATTTATTTATTTTTGGCTGCGTTGGGTCTTCGTTGCTGTGCGTGGGCTTTCTCAAGTTGCAGCGAGCAGGGGCTACTCTTCATTGAGGTGCGTAGGCAGTGACTTCTCTTATTGCAGAGCACGGGCTCTAGGCGCGTGGGCTTCAGTAGTTGTGGCACGCGGGTTCATTAGTTATGGCTCGTGGGCTCTAGAGCACAGGCTCTGTACTTGTGGCACACGGGCTTAGTTGCTCTGTGGCATGTGGGATCTTCCCGGACCAGGGCTCAAAGCCGTGTCCCCTGCCTGCATTGGCAGGCAGACTCTTAACCACTGCACCAGCAGGGAAGCCCGATTTCTCAATGGCAGGCATCACCTGCCATTACTTAATTACAACTTGTTTCTTTCCAATCAGTAATTTGATGAGAATCTGAGTTTTTTTTTTTTTTTCTTTAGTGACTAAAATGGTGTTTCGTGAACTCTCAAGTCACCTTACTCAGAACAAAATGGTCTGGCTTTCCCAGTTTTTCTTAAACATAACAGTGCTTTAAAAAAAAGAAAAAAAAGCATATAAACAATACACTGAACACGCCCAGCACATAGGCCTACTACTACTAAGGTAGATGCAAGTCCCTTAGACGTCTGTCCCAACTTCTTTCAATCTTTTATATACCTATTCACTGACGTAGCTGATAAAGATTTTAATCTAGAATGGAAAAGGATTTTGCTAAAGGTAAAACTGTATACAATACTTACATTTTTCTATCTCTACTTCTTACATATTTTCTTCCCAACAAAAAACTGCTTCAAAAAATATGCTAATTTTTGATATCTTTTAAAATTTGTTACTTATTAAGTCAAAGTTAAGTTTCCTGACCTGACTCTGAAAATTTGATGGCAGAGGCTGTCATCTAGTTGGTTCAGGAGCTGTACATGTGATTTGCTTTGATACCCATATATTTAAAGAAAATTCTTAGCAACATTTAAAAATAAGAGCAATTGGACTTCCCGGGTGGTGCAGTGGTTAAGAATCCGCCTGCCAATGCAGGGGACCTGGGTTTGAGCCCTGGTCTGGGAAGATGCCACATGCCGCGGAGCAACTAAGCCCATGTGCCACAACTATTGAGCCTGTGCTCTAGAACCCACGAGCCAAAACTCCTGAGCCCGAGAACCACAACTACTGAGCCCACGAGCCACAACTACAGAGCCTGCGTGCCACAACTACTGAAGCCCACGCACCTAGAGCCTGTGCTCCGCAACAAGAGAAGCCACAGCATTGAGAAGCCCGCGCACCACAACGAAGAGTAGCCCCCGCTCGCCGCAACTAGAGAAAGCCCGCGCGCAGCAATGAAGACCCAATGCAGGCAAAAAAAAAAAAAAAAAAAAAAAAGAGCAGTTGTACGTAAGACTCCAAACATCAGTTAACGGCAACCCCATTCGTCCAGTTGCTCAAGCCCAGACCCTGTGAGTCATCCTGGTTGCCTCCTTTTCTCTCACACACCACATCCACGGTCAGCAAGGCAGCCGGCAGGACCTTCAAAATACACACCCGACCCCGCCATGTCTCCTTCTCATCACCGCTCCTGCCCAGGTCACATCTCACCGGGTTCCTGCAAAGGCTGAACTGATCTCCCTGCTTCTGTCCTTGCAGCCTGCCATTCTATTTCCCTTCTGGTTTTCTTGAAATTGCCTGACAATAACCAAAATCCTTTCCTGGGTTATGGCATCACGGGCAAGAAAATGCCAAAAAATGACCTTAGTTAGCCTTCCTTTTGGACTGTGACATTATTCACTTATGAGAGACCTAGACTTGCAAAAACCAATTATCTTGTGTATATAGTGGGAGCCCTTCTAAAGAAGAAATCTGTCTGTTAAGCAAGGAATACTCTCGATATGAACAAGAACTAGGTGTCTCCACAGCTCTCAGCTAAAAAGCCAAGGCATGATGTCCGAGTTCCTGTACCGGAAAGAAACCGGTCTCTCAGTATCGATCTGCTTCTCTGGTCAGACCAACCCCACGAGACTCAGCACACACTCCTCATGCTAAGGCACAAACGGCCCCCTTAGCTGCCTCTCCGGACTTCTCACTTTCCATCTCTCATCCACATACCTATTCATTGGCACAGCTGAAGAAGATTTTAATCTGCAATGGACAGTGATTCAGCTAAAGCTCAGTAAATTTGGTTTAGGAAGACTACTTCTTGCGGGTCCAATCTTTACGTTTATTAGTTCTTGAATGTTAATTTTCTTCCTAAGTTGCTTTTTTGTTTTGTAAAAGACACGACCTGGAATAGTAACTTCAAGACTGTGTTCTTAGGTCCTGGTTAAAAACAAGTTACAGCTTCAGCAAATAGTTGTCTTTTTTTGCCGGGGTGGTCCATTGCTTCCTTTTCTAAAAGCATTATCAAGTTATTTAAATATAAAATGTAAATTTAGGGGCATGGTATCCCCACTGAAATCTGGTATGTGACCTTTCAGGGGCCCGAACTCTTGCAGAGAGGTATGACGACACAGGCTTGGAAAGTGTGGGCAGCCAGAGACCAGGCTGAGGCCAGTCTAGTCACAGATGATTCTTGTCCATGAGATCAGAAGTTAAACCACATTACTTTAGCAATCTTAGAATCATCATTCATACCATGCCCTTGGCCTTTTTTCAAGGGGAGACAGGAGGATGAACCAAGATATCCAAGATAGGATATGAACCAAGATTCATGTGAAGAACGTGAAACGCTGTCCATTACGTGTATCGCTGCCATGTTCGTAAAGATCTGGGCAACACATTCCTCAAAGTTTAGTGCCAGGACAAATCTGGTCTATGATGATATACTGGTGTGCTTCCTTGCACAATGAGAACTACATTATCTATTGTTTCTCTTTTTGTTACAGCTACAGGATACCTGGAGTATAATTATCCTCAATCTATGTGCATGGTTATCTTCTCTAAAGACATGGCTTTAACATTCCCTGGTAAGAAATGCTACTATGTATGTGACTTATAATGCCCTGAAAATCCTTTCTGGAAACTGGCAGGATATTGAAAAAAATTACTTGTTATACTAAGTTTTCTGAACTTCAGCCCCTCATAGTGTGTGAATGCTTAGGGACATACGTGATAACTTGGGGACATCAGAGCCTACTATGCAGCTTCCTTCACAGAATTTTTTTTTCTATATTCAGAACATTTTCAAGCTTGGAAAATAAGTCCTCATTCTTAAGTACTTGACAGGCTTTGTTCCCTAACATTTTATCAAACTTAATAAGCTTAAAGGCTATATTCTCTGGATAGGCCAGGTCAAAAGCACATTTCTAATCCTCGGCTGGAATATGCCAAATAATTGGCTATCTTCTACTTTATCCTGAGCTTTATAAAATTTATCTAAAATTTACCTTGCCATATAATTTATGTATTGAGAAAAACCTGATGTAAAAACAAATTTAAGGGATGTTTTATTCTTGAAATAATTTTTAGAGAAAAGTCCTTTTAATGAGGGTTATTCTACGGGTCAAAAACATTACCACGAAATAAGACTAAAACTTCATTTTATGGGAGAAAATATTTGCTGCTCATATATCTGATAATGGTTTAGTATCCAGATTATATAAAGAACTCTTACAACATAATAAGAACAACAACAATTAAAAAATAGGCAAAGGACTTGACACTTCTGCAAAGGAGATATAAATGGCCAATAAGCACATGAAAAGGTGTTCAACATCACTAACCTTAAGGGAAATACAAATCAAAACCACAATGAGATGCTACCTCACACCCACTAGGATGGCTACCATGAAACAAAACACCCAGAGAAGCACCCACATAGCACAGGGAGATCGGCTCGGCGCTTTGTGACCACCTAGAAGGGTGGGGTGGGATAGAGAGGGTGGGAGGGAGACGCAAGAGGGAGGAGATACGGGGATATATGTATAGCTGATTCACTTTGTTATAAAGCAGAAGCTAACACACCATTGTAAAGAAATTATGCTCAGATAAAGATGTTAGAAAAAAAAGAAACCACCCAGAAAGTAATAAGTGTTGGCAAGGATGTGGACAACTTGTAAACCTTGTGCACTGCCGGTGGGGATGCAAAATGGTACAGCTGCTGTAGAAAACAGTATGGTGATCCCCGCAAATTAAAAACAGAATTACCATATGATCCACCAATTCAACACCTGGGTATATACCCCCTAAAATTGAAGGCAGGGTCTCAGAGAGATATCTGTACGACCATATTCACAGTGGCATTATTCCCAATAGCCGAACGGCAGAAACAACCCAAGCGTCCATCAATGAAAGAATGGATAAACAAAATGTGGCATAAACATACATGGAATGTTATTTAGCCTTAAAAAGGAAGGAAATTCTGATGCATGCTACATCATGGATGAACCTTATGCTAAGTGAAATAAGCCAGTCACAAAAGAACAAATATTGTATGATTCCATTCATAGGAGGAACCTAGAACAGTCAAATTCCTCGAGTCAGAAAGTAGAACGGTGGTTGTCAGAGGCTGGGAGAAGGGAGAACAGAGAGTTGTTATTTAACGGGTACAGAGTTTTAGTTCTGCAAGATGAAAAAGTTCTGGAGATTGGCTGCACAACCATGTGAATGCAGTTAACACGATGGAACTGTACACTTAAAAATGGTTTAGGATGGCAAATTTTGTTATGTCTATTTTACAATTAAAATTTTTTTTAAAAAAAATCACCCATGAACAAGTATTTCTAGAACATCCTATGTGTCCAGAGGAAGTGAGGAGAAAAGACCAAAGGTTGGGCTCTCAAGACGAGAAATTGCTTCACTAATCCCAGCCAGGGTAAGCTAAGTCTAGTGAGGGGAACGGCGGTAAGAAAAGGAAGAGCCGAAGGACACTTTGAGGAAAGAAGTGTCAGAACTTTGAAACATGAGGGCAGCCTCCACATCTGTTTTTCCAGCTCTTAACATAAAGCCTGGCCCAGAGGCTGTCCTCAACAAATATTGGTGGAATAAATACATCGGTAAGAAGGAAAGAAACATTAAAGATAACCCCAAGGTTGCTAACTTGGTGTCCAGGTGAATGGCTTTACTACAGAAAGAAACTGTACAGGTGGGAAGGAGAGACAGTTGGAAGGTGATGACAAGCTCAGTTTTAGACAAGTAGGATTTTACACGACACAAGCATTGCGATTTGGAAATACAGGGCTGCCGTGCAAAGTCAAGGGTCAAGGTTAGCAACAGGAATGTGGGCATCGTGATCACAGATGATGAGCTCACAGAAGATGGACGAGCCCATCAAATACATGAGTCAGAAAAGCAAAGAACCGAGGGTAGAGACAGTAGTGTCCGCTGAAGGAAAATAAGTAAGGTGAGAGGCAGTGGCATACAGGTAGAAGGCGTACTTCCAACAGAACCATTCAAAGTTCCTGTTCTTGGATAAATCCTGTGCTCCTCTTAGGAGTTAAGCGGGCCAGATCTGAATTTGTCTCTTCTCTGGGGCAGATGCACTGATCGACTGATTTTGGGACAGTGAGAATTAACAAGCGCAGTTAAGAGTCTGAGAGAGGGATCATTTGTCAATCCTGTGACGTGCTGGAGAAAGTGAGGGCTGAGAAGAGGCTGCTGAATTTGATGAGAACCTCTGGGAGGGCAGTTCTAACAAGAAGGCCACCGTAGAAGCCAGACCGAAGGGGGTCGGTGAGGAAGGAACAGAGGAAATACAGGAAGCAGGCGTGGGCCACACACTGGTGATTTCTGACCCAGAAAGGAAGGAGGAAATTTGGACAGTAACCAGGAGGATTAGCTGGGCCAAGGGAAAAAGACACTTTACTTGTGTCGGTGAGAGCTGATCCTGTTGGAAGGTGGGAAGAAAGATGCTCAGAGAACAGAAGAAAATGAAGGAGCTTTGAGAAGGTAACAACCATTGGAGTCGGGTCCTAGATGAAGCAAAAGAAAGGAAACAGGAAAAAAAAAAAACACATAAGGACAGTGATGGGTTGATCCAATGTTTTAAAATTATTTAAAGGATTCTAAGCTTGAAAGAGACAGAGAGTGCTTTGGGCTTTGGAAACCAGACAGACCTGGGTTTACACCCCAGTTCATCACATCCTGGCTGTGTCACTTTTGCCTCAGTTTCCTTACCTGTAAAATGGGGATGATATCACCTTGTATAGTTGCTCTGGATCAGAACTGATTTATATGAAGTACTGAGTACTAATGTAGAGAGAGTATTTAGTTGATAAATGGCCATTATTAGTCCCTGGCTGAAATTTAGGGCTGGTAGGGAAAATCTGGGTGCTTAAAGAGGTGAGGAATTGGAATCAGCACTGCACAAAAGTTCTAAGGAAAGGAAGAAAGGAAAACTAGAATTGCTGAACAGCGCTGGGAAGACCCGATCTCAGGCCAACATGATTCTGCATCTTTCTCTGGCAGGGGTCTCTTTTCTGAGAGAAGCAGAGAAGGAAGAAGGGGCCATTGATGCCGGGTAGAGATCTGAGCAAGGAGGATGGAAATGTACCCATCACAGAGCTCTGGGTAGGAGGAAGGGCACATAGCCAGTGACAGACGCTGGACCAGATGAAATACAAAGGGTTAAGTTAGGATCCAGTGAACAATGGGATGTTAATCTGATGACTGTAAAGTCATATAAACACACACTATTATTACAGTTATTACAGTTTTAGGTGCTTTTTACTTGCTTGAAATAAGGCTTCTTTCCTATGGCAAATTTCATAGAAATGGCCTATTCTGACTAAACCTGGCTTACTACTAAAGGGTGTATCTTTAGTTCAAGTTATCAGCCAGCAGCCTTTTGGTAACAAAAGGCTGGTCAAATTATTTCAAAATGGATGCATATTCTAATATAAAACGAAATTAGGTATAATCATGGCTACATTTCTTTTTAGTGCTGTAACAGAAACATCTGGATGTATCTGAAAAGAACTTTACAACCTTCGGGATCTGGGTTGTGATGAGAAATGACGAGAATTGTCAGGTCAAGGCTGTTTCTATTTCCATGTCAGTGCTGTTATGCTTTTTGTCCTTTACCAATGGTCGCTGTGGCGAAAGATTAAAGTATGACTAAAAGCAATGTAAGACTACCTAGTGGTCGAAACACGTGATGGCAACTAGCGGTGTTCAGCCGAGTGACTGATGGACTCCAGTGACTGGGTCACGGACAGACTTAACTTCCGCTTTACTGCAGCAAATGCCCAGTGGAGGCGCACTTGGTGGCGCTAAAACAATCCCATTTCATAACTACTTAAACATTAAAACAAATAAGCAGACATCATTCATGCCTTTAAAATGACATAAACCATGTAGAACTCCTAGTTGAAACAGTCTCTTCGGTAGTAAAATATCCATTTTGTAAATTACCTAAAATGGCTCTTGAAAGATCCCAAATCTAGCAGTTACCACCTCACTTTGATCTGTCTAGACCTGCCAAGATAGTGAACAATAAAGGCATCCATTCCTCTACTGGGCATGTGATGCTGAATGGTACGCACGTGAACTTGCTTGGGACTGGCTTCCGCAAAGCCATCCTGCATCTGAAGCTTTATTATATTCAACATACGCGTTCTGAAGTTGTTGAGTTTAGGACAGGACTGCTTTGCGAGGAAAGCCAAGGTGGTAGGGGTACAGTTATTCTCTCAGCAAACCAGTTTTATTCACTTCCTGTTTCCTTGTAGGAACTGTAATTCGGTGACCCCACTTATTTTACACCTGGTCCGTGACCATGACTCGTTCCATAGTTCAATTAAGGAGTCCTTGACTGCTTTCACTTTAAATCTTCAGTGTTTTGCTGCAACAGATATTGGGGACACCAATATAATGAGCACAAAGGATTTGCTCTGATTTACATTAACCTGCTGGATTTGAGGAAGTGACTCTTGAAAGTTCTGCTTTACCAGACAAGTTAAAAAGCACAATCAGAGCTAGACAAGCCTCGGAGAGTCTACGAAGTCCCTCCCCTGTGGTCAGATAATTACTATCCCTTCTGTAGGGATTTAAGACTCAGAGAAACCAGGGAACATATTCAGTCACACAGCAATTCAGTGGGATGAACGGGCAGAAGCCAGGTCTCCTAACCTTTAGGGCAAAGCTGGCTAACTCTGCTGTCAAGAGAGATTTCTGTACTACTGTCTGCAGATTTTGTTTTAGCAAATGTTCTGTGATTTATTTCATTTTCCAGTTATAAACTTTTCTTTCTGCTATAAATACTCCTTCATAACCATAGTTCTATCTTCTTATATTCATGCTTTCACCTTGAGTCTGCTGCCCTCCTTATTTCTCTATTCAGTTATCTTTAATATTAATAGATTTTTAACTTCCACTGAAAAATGCAAATGTTGAGCTTTCTTTTCCTACATATTTCTAAAACCAGTTTTGGCTGACTTTCAAATGAAATACAGCTTAGAAAACATCTTACTAAAGACTATAGGAAAGATTTGGTTTTCATCAAGGTTATTCTTTCGCGGGAACATTTTAGGTGGTGTTAAAAATACTGCAGATTCATCTAACTCATAGCTGCCTTCCCCAAATCACCAAATTAGTAATGAACGCCTCCAAGTTTAAAAGGAAATATCAGAAGATCATCCAGTTCTTCCTGAATTCTTAAAAAGTTGTCTTCTTTTTCCTCATGAGAATCTTAAAAAATTTCTTGTGATCTTATCTGTTTTTAAGCATTTGCTGTGTTAAACTGAGAACTGAACATTTTCATCCCATACTCAATGTATAAGATAATAGCTTACCCAAGGACACGGAGAAAAATGGAGGCTGAGATAAATATATAAGCCGGGATGACTGGTTTTCTGTTTGGCACGTTTAAATGACAGTCGGTACAATTTGGAGGGGGGGCAAAGGCAGTTTTGAAGATGAACACATGCATGTTGAGATAAAAATGTGTGCTTCTCCTTCGTTAGAGATGGTGCTGGAAATGCAAGGCAGAATTCAAGTAAGTTGAAGAATCATGTTAAATTCTTGCTCAAATAATAGCAATCTTTTCCTTCAGTTCTGATAGACTGTCAATGACCTGCTTCAATACTATTATACATCCTTATGGGACTTATAATATTCCAATACTTGGAATATTCTTGACCAGGAGCCTGTTGCTGGCTTGAGTTTCTATTCTAGACACACTCTGATGAACTTTTAACCTTTATTTTTTTCAGAGTGGAATTAATTGACTCGGGGGCCTGGGATGCAATGCCATGCCCGCTGGTGGGATGGATAAACTCCTGCTGCAGCCACTGGGGAATGTGGGGTGTGCCTTCCTGGACTCCATTCCTTAGTGACAAATGCATTGGCCCAAACGGAACTACCCCTCACCAGTCTGAGAGTCAGACCAACTCCAAAGAATGTCGAGAAGAATTCCAGGCACGGAGGGAATGCTGCACATCCTAAGAACAAGGCAGAAATTTAGGCTCTGAGCGGCACTTAGGAAGGGGTTTCCTTTGAGGCCCAAGAATTCAAAATCTACTGACTACCATCTTGTGATGGGGAAAGAAGACTGAACTCTGGAGGGACAGGAGGAGTTCTCTGCCAAAGCCCAAAGTCTGCCCGCCGCCTGGCTGAGAGTTGCCCAGCGTTAGCATAAAGGTCCAGGGCCTACCCTGCTGCTTTGCTGGTCTCTGACAGCTGCTCTAAAGGTCTCCAGGTTTACCTTGCAGCATGGGCTATACTTCCCAAGTTAGATTACCTGCATGTGCTAAGTTTCAGGCAATGGCAGGAGTACTGGAGGTAGTTCTTTTTTCCCTTTCAATAGAATCACAGTACCTACTGGAATGACAACAGACTTGATAACAAAAGGATGTGCCCTTGTCGTATGGCTGCTTGGGGGTAGCAATGTTAAAAATCCACTTGTACTGAAGGCAGAGAACCTCAGAGCCATGAGAAGCTCTGGAGGAGTCTGGTGGAAACGTGTAACATATATTTATAATTGGACCAATTATATACATAATTATATATATATAATTGGACTATTATAATTGCAGTCCCAAATGGACTGCCATGGACACAATGGAGGATGACACTTCCCATTCTCCACTCTGCTCTGGCATGAATGAGATGGGGCACAGAAAGCCCTCTTTATAGCTTCATATGGAGTCCCTTTGGGTCAACCAGTTACCCTGAAAACGTACAGGCCATCAAGGAGAGGAGAAGCCTATGAGAGCCAATCATCAAGTCCAGAACAAGCCCATTCTGAAGAGGCCTCCATTCCTTTTGGAGGATGTGGGAACCCCTCCGCCCTGCAGACAGGGCTTCTCCCAAGGAAGAACTGGAATGCCCTGGAAAATGGCATTTGTTCCACAGAGTGGGAGGATAAGGAGCCTCTTTCCATGCAAGACAAGGAAGCTGGTGAGCGGCTTGCTGCTTCACATCTCTGCTGTTAGGAGCTTTTACTGATATTATTAATGTCCTGCTGTCCCTTGTCTTTCTACTGACATGTCCCTACGGGTTTCAGATCACCTGTGAATTTGTGTTCTCTAAAATAACCACCCCTGGCCTGTCTCCTTTCACTGCTGTCCAGATCGTCATTTCATGACCAACTCCCAATGTCTGCTACCTCAAACAAAACCTCAATGTACTTAGTGATTGACAAACGTCCAGAAATGCTTTCAAATTATTTGCTACTCTGGGCAGCACACATAAGTCTACTTAATTCTAAGTCCCATGGTCATTTTTCTTCCCCTACTTACTATATTTATATTGCCCACATCACCATCCTGCTCTGACCCCTCTGTAATTCTGGGGGTGAAATTCAAGCTTTTTTTCCCTTAAACTTCTCTCTGGCAGATGATCACTGTTGGCAACAGTTAATTGTAAACACGGAACTTCTCTGCAATGTTTTTCTGAGACATCACAGCCACAGCAACTCAAACGACTGAGCCTGCATGGAAAAGTGAAATTAAAAAGGTTCTCATGCTGGTCTGAGAGGCCTCTGTCACACCCTGAGCTCTGAGACACTATAGTAAATCACTGTAAGTAACACATTTTAACATGATAAATAACTTCTTGCGATTTGTTAAAATACCTTTTCCAGGAATCCAAATCGGAAAAGAAGAAGTAAAACTGTCACTGTTTGCAGATGACATGATACTATACATAGAGAATACTAAAGATGCTACCAGGAAACAACTAGAGCTAATCAATGAATTCGGTAAAGTAGCAGAATCTACAGATTTAATGCAATCCCTATCAAACTACCAATGGCATTTTTCACAGAACTAGAACAAAAAACTGCACAATTTGTATGGAAACACAAAAGACCCTGAATAGCCAAAGCAATCTTGAGAAAGAAAAACAGAGCTGGAGGAATCAGGTTCCCTGACTTCAGACTATACTACAAAGCTACAGTAATCAAGACAATATGGTACTGGCCCCAAACCAGAAATTTGGCTCAATGGAACAGGACAGAAAGCCCAGCAATAAACCCACGCACATATGGTCACCTTAGCTTTGATAAAGGAGGCAAGAATATACAATGGAGAAAAGACAGCCTCTTCAATAAGTGGTGCTGGGAAAACTGGACAGCTACATGTAAAAGAATGAAATTAGAATACTTCCTAACACCATACACAAAAATAAGCTCAGAATGGATTAAAGACCTAAATGTAAGGCCAGACACTATAAAACTCTTAAAGGAAAACATAGGCAGAACACTCTTTGACATAAATCACAGCAAGATCCTTTTTGACCCACCTCCTAGAGAAATGGAAATAAAAACAAAAATA
>NC_041228.1:62453216-62486578 GCF_002837175.3 Physeter macrocephalus | reverse complement strand
AGTATGGAGGTTCCTTTAAAGACTAAAAATAGAACTACCATACGACCCAGCAATATATCCTGAGAAAACCGTAATTCAAAAAGAGACATGTACCACAATGTTTATTACAGCACTGTTTACAATAGCCAGGACATGGGAGCAACCTAAGTGTCCATCGGCAGATGAATGGATAAAGAAGATGTGGTACATATATACAACAAAACAAATATTGTATGCTAACATATATATAGAATCTAAAAAAAAAAAAAAGGTTCTGATGAACATAGCACAGGGAGATCAGCTCGGTGCTTTGTGACCACCTAGAGGGGTGGGATTGGGAGGAGGGAGGGAGACGCAAGAGGGAGGGGATATGGGAATATATGTATACGTATAGCTGACTCACTTTGTTATACAGCAGAAACTAACACATCATTGTAAAACAATTATACTCCAATAAAGATGTTAAAAAAATAAATAAATAAAATAAAATACCTTTTCCGTGGTGCCAGCATGATTTGAGAAACCAGCTCATGGACCTTGGTTCTCAAAGTCTGAAATTCAAACGCTATCAGATGATGAATCCCTCACATCATTAAAATTTTCTAAAGTAGCACTAAATGTCTGCTTGGTAGGTTTAATGTGACAGTGAATTTTGGGGGAAGAATACATTAATATACATAAATATATAATATACACACATTCTAGTATGTGCATATTACATGTGATCTGACATACATATCTGCACCAACAAACGTTAACCACTGTTGAGTGTATTTTTTTTGCTTATTCTCATTTGGGGCAACTACTTAACTCTCCTATAATAAAATGTTTTTTGGTTCTGTTGAATGCCAGGGAACACGACAGCTGGAATCAAGAAAAACTAAAAATCAACGAACCAAGCAAAAAATTTCAGGAATGAATAATTTAACTGAAATAGTAGCTAAACCTCTTGTACTGACTACTGTCACTGTTCTGGCAACGAGTAAAGTCAGGGCTGTTCATATTTTTAAATGATAATTTCATCATCTGCAGCACCAGGCTCAAATAAGGCTTTGGTATAGGGGTATTATGTAATGCAATTCATGGGTTCAAAACGTCTCCTATGCCTGGAAAGCCTAATTGCAATGGTACTGTCCTTGACTTCTGATGAGAAATCACAAGGGGAATTCAGGGACCAATTTTTTTTTTCTTTCAGATTTAATTTTAAAATAATAATAATATAGCACATTTGAAGGAGCCTTCTAAGTTGCCGAGCGTTTTAACCAGTCTTGTCTTTTGCACTCTGGGCATTTACGCTGACCTGAAATTTAAGTTATGAAGTAGGATCCCAGGGTGTCCGATCTGCTGTTGTTATCTGAGCCTGTACAGTCCATCGCAAAAGCCCGTTTTCCCATCCCTTAGCCATCTCTTGGCAAACAGCCCTGCTCCCTGCCATTTGCCACTTGTTCTGGGCTATTTTAATTCTGGACAAGCTGTGGTAGTAGGCTATATTTAAATTGGCCTGCTCTGTGAAGAAACACGGCAAATTCACACGGCACCTCTTCCCTTTTTGACATAATCCAATTGTGCTTTGGCTTTGCACAAGCTGCGTGAGTTTCTGTGTCATACGTGCTGGCTTAGCTCCCACTCCCGGCCTCCCAGGTGTCTACCACCCAAAAGGTGCAGTGGGGGAGGGCTTCTGGGAGGGAGGAGACATGGCAGGGACCCAGGGAGCAGTCACCAAAAACTCTAACTGAGACACACGAACAACAATGAAAGGAAAAGGAAAGAGGCCCCCGGCTCCTGGCTGCGTGTGACTGGAATATCTGCAGAGTAATTTCTCAAAGGCCAATCTGCAGATATGAATTTTTGTAAAACAAATGCATCTACTGAGAGAGCCTTAAGAGAAACTGCACGCCCATAAAAAGCCAGCTTTCTCAGGTTTCTGAGCTTTTAGATAAAGTGGACATTCTCAGAAACACTTGGATTCTAACTGGTCCCTCTGACCGGCCTCACCTCCGTCCCCTGCCATTGGTTTATACACTTCTGTGCTGGACAGAAGGCGTACGTCCTTACTGGAGTCATGCTTGTGCTTCAGAGAAGACGAAGAGGCCGGAAACGTCCCCTTAAAATCATTGAAAGTTAAATAAAACGTAAAATACAGTTTTCTAGAGAACTGCACCTGAGGTCTTGTAAACTTTCAGAGTTCAAAGCTAGCCGAAAGCCAAAATTTATTATGAAGAATCTGAAGACAGTTAACTTTCAAGGGAATATTTTACAAGTCCAAGACTTTTGCCTTGAGACCTTAACGTCCCAATGCTGTATGGACATACTCATTTTGCTGGCAGTGGAATTAAAATCCGGACTAATTATAAGATCCTCTTCATCTAAGCCGATCTAGGGAGCTGAAGTACGGAAACCAGGATTTCTTCCTGTTTACTTTTGTGATATTTACTGTGACTACTTGGGCCATTAGACTTCACCTGCAGTCAGCCAGGATTCTACTTGATTTTTTGCTGAATAAACTTGACTACCCCAAGCAGGTAGTAAATAACAGACTTCTGTTTTCTGGAATGAGCAAGAAAACCATCTGAGAAATGTCATGTTAAAAAAGCATGCGCCCACGTAGACTTATGAATTAATACAAAACCATTTTTAAATGTCCCTGACAAAGGAGGGGCCCCAGTAGACTATTGGGTTACACGTAGTCAGGGCTACAAGCTTTCAAATTTATCTACATAGTAGCAAAACAGAGATGAAGAAAATGGATCAAAACAGAGATGCCTGTGTTTACTAGAAGGCACACAAGTGTTACTATCATTATGCTCTGAACATCATGAAAACACAACTCAAAAGAAATCCCATATTACCCTTAGTGCTCTAAGCTTTAGGAGAGCTAATTGCCAATTTCGACAGATAAAATGCCGCTTTCTTTCCCAAAGGCATTCCCCCAGGCTCCCTGGTATTCTTTCAGGTAATAAAATAACCTAGGGTCTTCTTAGTGTTTTTTTCTTTTCCTAACATATTGTCCAAGCTCGTTCTTAAAGGCAACATGACAATGAAAAAAAATGTGAGGGACTCTTCCACCACAACTACACACAACTATTTAGAATAAATCATGCAGTTATGAGACTGGATCAAGGACGTGCCATGGAAACGCTGCCAACGGGAGTATAATTTTGGCTACATCACAACAGAGAACGGGAGTATAGTGTCCCTAAAGGACCCTCAAATCCTTTAATGTCGCTGCTCCAACAGTCATTAGGACTTTGCTCCCATAACCAGCACTCCCTGCCCTGAGAACAGAGGGAAGGAAAGGTCTTGATAAGACATCTTCTTAGGTCAGGATCAAGAAGACATCTTCTTAGGTCAGGATCAAGGTAGGAGAGACCAATTCTGGCCTTAAAAAATTAATTTAAAGGATTACTAGCACTTTCGAAGACCTATTTTTAATAACTTCCTAATTCCCAGTTCAACTTTTATTATATTATGTGCTTCTCTGTGATAATTACCAACTAAAAGACACACATATAGATCACACATACTCCAAGATTACAATGCTAGTACATTATTTCTAGGAATGACAGAGTAAAGGAGAAGTTAAGGGAAATTCTATCACATTTCTCAAGGAACCTGGGAGAGGAACGAACATTAAGCAGACAAATACAACCACAGGTGGTAGGAGCTGAAAACAAAGGGGCACAGGCCAACGTCTGGGTTTTGGAGGATAAGGAGGGGTGAATAAATGGGACAGGTCCCAGAAGTTTATGCCAGCGGTGGGCATGCTTCACACAGCCTGAACAACAGGCTAAAACACTGAGGCTGGAAAGGTGTGAGCAGGGTGGTGACCTGTGAACTCTGCCCTCTCTGGCCTGGAGGTCAGCCCCTGCCTTTGGTCATTACACAATACGACAGGACAACAAAGGAGAGGTGCAGGTTCCTCTTAGTCAATTCAATGACTTGTAATCCATAGAGTATCACCATTGGGAAAATCCAAATATCTGGGATATATTTATTGTATTAAGCCAGCAATTATTGATGATGATGATAATTACTGTTGACATTTACTGAGTGATTTTTTTATACGCCAGGTTCAACTTGCATTATCTGTTCTAAAAACTTTATGTGCAATAGGTCCTGCAACCTACCCTGGGTTACCAGCTGGTGAATGGTGGGAGCTGATTTGAACTGAAGGCCAGAATTGTGCACACACCCCTCGCCCCAATCCTAGTCAGGCTGCAGACCTTCCGTATGGTGGTCTTTTCATTCTCTCCATGAACGCCTGGTTTTTCTCATCATCTGAATTACTAAAAGATGAACATTCTCTTCCAGATATGACTAAATTAACATATACATTTCTCTTTTGCATGAGTCGATCGTTGTATATAACAACCTTTTAGCGATAAACAATTCTTGGTTTAGACAAAAGTATAATCAACACTGTCAAGCAACAAGTGATTATGAGCTGCATTAGCTTTCCCTGTGATTTTGCTCCAAGATAAGGGATTTTTTTTCCTATCAACATCTCCCTCAGACCTTGGGAAGACGCTGAGGTGTTGCTGTCTTTCACTGGGGTTTCAGTGGGTGACGCACCCCAGACCCCCGTGGTGGTGGCATAAGAAGCCCCCTGCCTGCTGGGCTGCCCTGAGGCCCCCATGCCATCCACCCTGGTCTCCGCTGTCTCCCTTCGTCTGGAGGCTCTGACTGTCCCCAATACTGCCCTCGATGTGTCCTTAGGTGTCCCAGCATTTGTGACTTTCGTTGGCATTGAAAGCCCGATACCTCAATCTACGGCATATTGTTACAACTACAGCATAAATGTAATCCTTGGATTAGATTAGCATAATGGAAACTGCACGGTCTCCCTGGACTTGCTCTATAAATGTAGACACATTATTTAGGATTCACAGACTTCGAAAGTGCCAAACTAAAAATATCTCTGACATCATACTGGAACGCACTCAAAGTTGAGTTTCTTGCTGTTTGTCTAATCCCTTCCTATAGTGGTTACAAGCATGAGGTTTAGAATCAGAATGCCTGGATGTGAATTAGCTCTTACCACTCGCCGGCCTGTAACTCAGGGCAAGTGACCTAGCCTTCTGACACCTTTGTTTCTTCATATGTTAACTGAGGACAGGGGTAGAACCAACCTTGCAGAGTTATTATGAGGATTACAGATGATACATGTAAAGCCCTAAAAACAGATGATGCAGACAAAGCTGGGCACAGAATACTCAACATCATTATAGACACTATCTATCCATTTAGTTAACTGAATAACTTAAACAGATATTAGGTTTCTAAATAAGCAACATCTTCAAATGGTTCAATAAAATTTTTATAAAAAACAACAAGGAAAGTCTGCCTCTCCCCTTGTTCCTTACTCACTCTGGTACTAACCCAGCACAGCTAACCAGTGTTGCTGCTTTTTAAAAAGATTTTTTCAGAGTTTCTTTAAGGAATATAAGTTCCTGTTTTCTCCACGACAGGAAGCAATATATACGACATTTCTGTACCTTCATGAAATGCAGCCAGAAAACCATGACCAAACCAAGCATTAGGTATCATACTGTGCCAAATTATTGCACCCTTGACCTTCGAGAGGGCCGACGGTGAGTGTAGCTACCCAGGGGAAGCAGGGGTGCTGGGGGTTCCAGTCAGAAGACCTGTATTTGTGTCCTGGTCCCAGCATGTGCAAGCTGTGCAAACCTGCGCAGCTTACTTAAAAGTCCTGGAGGCACAGAACTGGTTGTCAACGCGTTTGCTGTGGGACTAGGAGATATGAAAATTTGAAGGCAGACACACACACACACACACACACACACACACACACACACACACACACACACACACACACACACACACACACACACACAGCATTACCACCAGTTAGAAGCTACCAAAGCCCATAAGGCCACCCTTTCCACTCTAGAAACACCAGTGGGTGAATGTGGAGAATATGACATCTCTACTCCTGACCCGGTAACCTGGCTGGCCAGGTGATGTTCCTTGTCTAGGGTCACAAAGGTCTACATTTCCTTGAGGAACAAAGAGCTGGCATGGCCTGCGCTCTCTGCCTTAGATCTGCCTTGTCCAACCTTTTCAATGTGGATCTGGTTTCTCTGAAAGCTGTTCTAAAATTGTGTCAACAATAGTTTTTACCTGACACTAGGCTTAAGGTCTGGAGATGAATGAGAGGTAAATTGGGAAGGAGAAGAGATGACCCCGAAGACTCTAGTGGTTTTCACGTCCTTAGGAGCAGCTAAACGTGTTCGGTCCTCTGAAAGCATGGCTGACGGGCCCCGGCCCTTCTGCGATCCTGACACTGGCTGCAGCCCGGCCCTTCCTCAGGGCTCTGGGCACTGGTGACGAGAAGCTCTGCCTGGGGTTTGAGAGATCCGGGTTCTACTGCTGATTCCTTACTACTTATGACCAGAGGCCTCTCACCTCCCTGTGATATTTTAGCTTCCTCATCAATAAAACGAAGGGGTTAGAATGAGAATTCTAATTCATTCTTATAACAAAATTTAACATATTTTCCCCACCCGTATGAAATCAGATAAGTGTGCCTATGTTCCGGTTTGCAACGGCCCATTTCCACCTCCTCGGCTTTCCCCTGCTTCCTACTGACAGCCCTTCCATAAAACTCGAACTCCAAGGTCTGAAAGTATAGCCTGAAGACCCCTGGGAAAGTAAGAGTTCTAAAGTTCCTTTCAACTTGAATATTCAATAACTGTGGTAGCTACACGTTTATTTCTAGGGAAATTCGCTTATTATATAGAAGTAAAATCTAGGCCTCTCTTTATTGGTTTTTAATTTTTTTTTTAGAGTGATAATAGTCTTCCTACTAAAATCTAAATTATTTTTCTTTGGTAAATAAAGTTAGAGGTATCAGATTTACGTAAGACTGGCGAATATACCTTCTAACTAAAACTTTCCTATAACGTGAATGATAAAGCACCCGAAACAATGGCCTGTACACAGCAATCATCTGTGGACAGGGAAAAATGAAGTTGTATGTCTTTTACAACAACACAGATCCAAAATCCTAGCAACAGAGGTTTATACCTATGATCATAAAGCCTAAACAGCCTCAAGGGTTCATGGCTGATTATTTCTGTAAGTGAATCTCTAATGCGGGTCACAGTCTTCAAACATCCTGTAATCTTCTAACTAAACCTGGAATTATTAATCATGATATCAACATACGTTGCAAAATCTGGAAACTAAGAGAGACCTCGGAGATCATTTAGTTCTAACTAATTTGTGCAGACCAGGCAGCTCAGGCCTAGAGCAGTTAAGGTGACATCACACTCACATGCGCGCACACACACACACACACACTCTCAGGTCCACAACAGAGATGTCTGCATTATATGACCCCAGCCTCCCCAGGGCCAGCACCCATGGTGACAGCATGGCAGGAGGCATGAGAACAGCACCATACAGGAAGCAAAGTACTAATATTCCTAACGAGCTGGGCAAAAGGTATCACTCCACCAGCCATCAGGTGGCGAAACTTGGGGGACGTGCCATCCTCCTGGGACTCAGGACGCATCGTGGGCCGGGATGGCTCTTTTAAATTGGACTGCCAAGAACTGGGCTACTCTTCAGCAAAGCAGAATGTCAGGTGCTGCCTAAATATTTTTTTTTTTAGTTAATTATACTACTACTGCATTCACTTTTCTTATGGATGGGAGGAAGGAGAGGGAGGGAAGCAACAGCCCAGAGGAAGGCGGGCGGACAGGGAAAGCGAGGAGGAGAGCAAGAGAGAGATGGCGGCGCCCTGGCTACTGTGGGTTCAACACAGCAAAGGGCGACGGAGCAGCAAATATTCCAGAGTTATGCTTAACGCTGACAAACTAAAGTCCCCGAGAGAAACATGAAAATTAAGATTTCAATATTTATAGACTACTGTATTGTGTGTGTTGATACAAACACACACAAAATAATGATAACGAAGGTACAGGACTGCCCTGCAACCACTAAACATCCATATTCCAGGAACTTTACGAAACACTTTATGAGCAAAATTATTGTGCTGGACTCTCCCTACAATCCTTCAAGGTTATTATATTCTATTATGTATAAGGAACCGTGCTCCGATAGGTGGTGGTCTATTCAAAGTAGACAGAAAACAGCAGAATCAGAACTGAACCCAGGTATGTTTAATGAAAAAGCCCGTCTTCTTTCCTCGAGAAAATAATTAAAATGTTGTGTATGTGTGTGGCGGGGGCGGGGGGGGGGGAACTGCCAGTGTGTGATAACTGTTTGCTTATTATACTGGTTTTCGTATTTAAGTCACACATAATCCTGATAAAATGAACTTTCAGTACGCTGATCACTCAGATAAAGATTCTCGTCAATTCTGCGAGCTACAGACAAAACTAAAACGGGAAATGAAACAGCATCCCTAAACCAACTCTGCTTACCACTGTCCTCCCAGGATCAGAACGTTACCAGTGGTCGCTTGGGTATGTAAGGCTTGCCTTAATATAGTAGGAGCAAAACCCCTACTGATCCTTCAGCGAGCCGATCTGGTCAAGACAGCCGAAAATACTAAGTGGACAGATGGGTTTACGCAATTATTTCAGGCGAACAGACCCAGCCTTCGTACCCAACACACTGAAATAGCCCCATTCTTCTTCGGAAGCAAGTGTTCACGGACGAACATTCTGTTTTTATGAGACTTTGTAAAAGGTGCTTAGTGCTCTGATTACTGGAATCCAAGTGTCTAGCCCCGGCTCTCCATACCAGATCCACTCCTATCTGTCCTGTGTGGTTAGTGGGACCTACCCCAACCCTGACCTAACTCAGCCCACAATTATCCCCTCATATTCCTACTTCGATGCTCTTAGGCCGGGGGAAGTCTTCCTAAACACTGCTGGATTTCGCGCTCCTACACCGTCCTTTTCTTATAACCCCTGATGCTGCGACTGCCAGCCTCAGCCTTCCCAGGCGTGCCCGGCAATAGCCGTCTTTGACCTCGTGACGGACTGGAAGACGGGGAGAGGCGACACAGAGGTGACCAAGCTTAGAAACCCTCCGAAACACGTCTGTGAAGCTGTCTAACGCGAGCGGAGGTGAGGACGTTTTCCCGAAGTTCCACAATTACCCCTTACGGAAGGCTCGCTATGCGTCAGGTGTTAACACAAGATCCATCTCACACATTAGCTCACGTAATCCTCTTGATGTCCCTCTGGGAGAGCTCCATGATGAACCCCATTTTTACTGATGAAGAAACCAAGGCTGAGAGAAGTTAAATAACTTGCCCAAGGCGGAGTCAAGACTTTGCCTGGTTCCAAAGCACGTGTTCTTCCCACATTGCAGGACCTTACACTACAGTGTGGATAAGACCAGTCCTTCTAACTAGTCTAGAATCTTCCCCCAAGTTTTGCCTGTCAAAGACCCAAACTATTATTAGGGAAGATGTGTGAATATTGTATTCTAAAACAGAAGACCCAGAGGCTGTCTGCCCAGCCAAGCAAGGCATTCCACTCTCTATCAGGAAGTTTTAATTATTCCGGCGTCATGAGGCCAGAGATGCCAAGAATCTTCACGCTGCGGTGGACTTTAGAATGGATACATTTGAATTTAAACAGGTACCACAATGCTTTATTGGAGGCACTTTACTGAACTGTATCTTGGTTTGTTAAAAAGAACGCAATGTTGATTATAGCACTGCTTGTGATATGGGGTGTTTGAGGCAACCTAAGAGTCCATCACTAAGGGAATGGTCAGTGAACCGCAGTACACGCATACTTTGGAATACCGTGCAGCTGAGAACCAACAGCCCAGGTGTGCATATGGCCACAAGGATAAATCTTAACACGCTGTCTTGAGAGGCAAAAAATATAAACAAAACTAAAAAAATTATACAGCAATGTTATTAATCTATTAAGGATAGTTATAAACAGAAGAAAAGGAGCCGTGTGACTTGGTGCTGTTCATATAAACTAAAAAAAATATAGAAAACGACGCTTTTCCCTTTATACAGACTCAATGACACATAATAAACATCTGTTACTGAGGGCTTCTAGAGTGGAAGGGGACAGGCCTGGGCAAACAGACAAAGGGGACGAGGGGGGCCCTGCATACAGAAAGAAGGCCAGGACCTGAGGAATACGATTACTTCAACCTTCTACACTAAGGGGTTCAGCAAAGGCGAGGGGGGGCGGGACAGGGAGGGGTGGGAGGAGGGGAAGGTAGGAGGCAAGAGGGAAGACAGAGAAGGAGACAGTCGGAGGGTGGACACAAGTTGTGAACCCAGCTCAGAGCTTTGCTGCCACATGGTCATTGTAATCTCGTAGTTCTACTCCGTGGCGGTATAATGCTCTGTCATCAGTTCTGGGAACGTTCAACGTGCTCATGTGCACACGCTCACCCCCCGACCCCTGTACAACCAAGCATGGACTGGACCCAGTTTGCAGGCTGGAATACTAACGTAAACTGAAAATGGCAATTGTTGGTACGAGAACTGAACCCTTGGATTGATGCCTATAAAAAATGCTCCATTTTCTTTTTATAAATACACAGACTGGCAGAGCATAAACACCGCAATGCGCAGAGAGCCAGGAAGTGAAGAGAGAGGTGGGCTCACAACTGGATGTGACTGAAAGTTCCCTCCCCTCCCCTCCCCCTGCACACACTGAATCCGGCGGTGGCAGTGACCCCACCTCTCCTTCCCCGGGACCCCAGCCTTGGAGAGTCCGCCTGTCTCTTAACCTCAGGCCGGGTGGGGAGGCACTGGGGTGGTGGGGGGAAAAGCCGTCAGGAGCCAGGAATGGTGAATGAACTCCTAAACAAACTCTCCACTGACACATCACTAAAAATAAGTATGCTTACATGCGTGACACATTTTTGGAACAGTACACTGAACTCTCTCTTTTCTCCTCTCTAGGGACTTACCGTTTCACACTCATCTTTATAGGAAATAAAATGCAGGTACAAGCACTCTGAGCGCGGTAGGTAGGAGCTTCTGATGTCTGTGATCAATGCACGTTTGCCAAGAGCTGCAGAGAACGGCTGGGCACCGTGCATCAGCTGCTAGTCTGCATCCTGGTCAAATGCTGATAAGGCTCACTTGGGCATCGCCTTATTTAGTCAGACTTCTGTGCCCAAACACCGGTGCACAGTGACAAGCGCACATGCTGTTACCAGTCTTTCTCCTCTTGGTCACTGGTGCTGACACACCAATTACAAAAAGTGTCTCCATTACTTAGACAGCCTCTTGCCTTTCCCAGCAGGTAATGGTATCACAAATAAGCCTGAACATGTCTACTGGGCAAAGAATTCCCATAAGGAACACTAAAAATTAAACTCTAATTCTTAAGGCTTTCCACCCCCTTTACCCCAACACTGAACAAATTATAATGTTATACATTAATACTCTATTGGCTAAACTGCTTATTTTTTGTAGTGTTGTGTATTATTACTCTATCTGGCTAAACTTTTTTTTTCATAAACTAGGATTATTACTATTTCTAACTATGTTATTTATTTATTTATTTTTTTTTTGGTGGTACGCGGGCCTCCCCCTGCTGTGGCCTCTCCCGTCGCGGAGCACAGGCTCCGGACGCGCAGGCGCAGCGGCCACGGCTCATGGGCCCGGCCGCTCCGCGGCACGTGGGATCCTCCCGGACCGGGGCGCGAACCCGGCCCCCCTGCATCGGCAGGCGGACGCGCAAACACTGCGCCACCAGGGAAGCCCTAACTATGTTATTTTTAAAAAGAAGCACAGTGTTGTAAACAGCCTAATATTAGAAGTCAATAATTTGACCTAGACCTTACTGTGCTCTTAACTGCACCAATATATATGAATCTTGTATGTCTATATACACACATCCGTGCATGTACATAAGCCACTATATGTATTTAAATTATCTTCTGCAAGAAATCTAGCATATGAGCAGTTTTAATTGCTTAGAGGATGAGGAAGCTCTTTATGTATTGATAAGGAATGAATTCCAATACGTACTGTTAATTAAAAAAAAGCACAGAGTACAGAATAGTGTGGATTCCAGTTATAAACCTATATATACAATTCCAAGACCTAAAAACCTTTAAAAACCATAATTTTCTTTCTGTAAGTTTAGGGCCAAAACTTATTTGACAGTAACACCTGAATGCAACAGACACTGAGTTGCATTTATGGTTCTTATGGCTATTTACGGTTACCTATCCCACTTGGTATGAATATTCAGTTTCCCTAGAGAATTCATTTCTTTTATTACTCAGCGCTGCTCAGACCCCCTGGGGGGTGTTACGTAATTTATGCTATATGCGCCATATTGCTTTTCTAAAATCCAATAAACTGAATTCTAAAATGAATCTGCACCCAAAAGGTTTTAGAAAGCAGTTATGGACCTGTGGTATGTAACCATCTGTGTCAAAGGGAATAAAGTGTGTATCTGGATGTATGAATATCAGAAAAATTTTATAAAGTCCTAATAACACTGGCTGTCCTTGGGGGTCAGGAGCGGGAGAGAGATTTACTACTCAGCCTATTCCATTTTGTAACTTTAAAAGTTTGAACCATTAGCGTGTATCACGCATTCACAAAATAAAGAAAATTAAAAAAATTTTAAACCACAAATTATAAGCATACCACAAGAGCCCAATCTACTTAAAATCCATCCTGTTAACAAGTCTGACAGGCAACGCTTCACACCCACTGTCAGTGGGTCCCTTTGACCAAACTCCCTCAGTCACCGTGAACTCTGGCTTCTTTCGACTCTCGTCTTGAGCACATCCAGGTCTTTCCAGTGCGTTCCCCTCTTCCTCTAAATACTGTTTGCCTTTTGCGTCTTAAATGAAACCTTTGTCTCCCTAACCCGCCTGTGGTTACTTCAATTATGTCTGTAACTCTCTAAAACTCATGTAGTTGGCCAGATATATGCTTACTTATTGGTCCTATTTTTTCTATTACACTGGAATCTCATGAAAGTAGGGATAAAATATCTGGCTTTATAAACTCTACTTGAGGGGCTTCCCTGGTGGCACAGTGGTTAAGAATCCGCCTGCCAATGCAGGGGACACGGATTCGAGCCATGGTCCAGGAAGATTCCACATGGTGCGGAGCAACTAAGCCCGTGCACCACAACTACTGAGCCCACATGCCGCGACTACTGAAGCCCGCGCACCTAGAGCCCGTGCTCTGCAGCAAGAGAAGCCACCACAATGAGAAGCCCGCGCACCACAACGAAGAGTAACCCCTGCTCGCCGCAACTAGAGAAAAACCCGTGAAGACCTAAAACAGGCAAAAGCAAATAAATGAATCAATCTAAAAAAACCGAAAAACAAAAAAACTTTACTTGGCACAGTTTTTCTTACATGGATGGTCAATGATACTGTGTGTATATCTGGTCTTCCTAATGAGCCTTCTAGGGCCTGCTCATATAGTGATAAATATTAGCTAAATTGAATTAAGCCTAGAAAAGAAAAATTACTTCCCAGGAAAGCTTTAAAATGAAAATAAAATGGAAAAACCAATCAAGGCAGGCTTTTGAAGCCTCAAATACCACTTGTAATGACAATTAGAGGTAGAACCCTGGGCTGACAGGGAACCATTCTGAATTTACAATTTCCACGTGCTGACACATGCCCTGATGGTGGAGAAAACTCAGTTACGTTTTGGTGCTCTTGCGTACAGAAGAAATGATCTAACAAGAAATGCTCTGAGTTAAAGAAGCAAGTTATCTACTAATCGTGATGAGTCCTGAAGACCTAAACTAAGAGTCAGAATCTTTAAAAATCATTGACTTCTAAATTTAGAAAAAAACCCAAATCCTTATCTTAGAATCCTTGAAATCACTTCAAAATGATTTTTGAAAAGGTCACTAAATTGCATTAGTACACATATTCATTTTAACAATTAGTCCAGTTTCTCCTTTTTTAAGACTTAGCAGAGACTTTTGAAGAAGAGTAAAATTCCATCCAGTGAAGTTAAACTTGCCTCTATACAGTTCATCCAAGTCTACTGTTTTGGCACTGGTAACAAACCTTTGCATTCAAAACCATTTGAGGGGCTTCCCTGGTGGCGCAGTGGTTAAGAATCCGCCTGCCAACGCAGGGAACATAGGTTCAAGCCCTGGTCCGGGAGGATCCCACATGCCGCGGAGCAACTAAGCCCATGCTCCACAGCTACTGAGCCTGCGCTCTAGAGCCCGCGAGCCACAACTACTGAGCCCACGTGCCACAACTACTGAAGCCTGAGCGCCTAGAGCCTGTGCTCTGCAACAAGAGAAGCCACCGCGATGAGAAGCCCGCGCGCCACAACGAAGAGTAGCCCCGCTCGCCGCAACTAGAGAAAGCCCGCGCGCAGCAACGAAGACCCAACGCAGCCAAAAATAAATAATAAATAAATTTATTAAAAAAAGAAAACCGTAAAGCAATTATACTCCAAAAAAGATGTTAAAAAAAAAAAAAAGAAACCCATTTGAAATCCCCACTCCAAACAGAAACCATATTTTCTCTCCTTTTTATCCTCGTAAATTAATCCTACTACAGAAATTCACTTTTATTTTTGGCCATGCCCCACAGCTTGTGGGATCTTAGCTCCCCGACCAGGGATTGA
Organism: Physeter macrocephalus; assembly: GCF_002837175.3. Taxonomy (NCBI): domain Eukaryota; kingdom Metazoa; phylum Chordata; class Mammalia; order Artiodactyla; family Physeteridae; genus Physeter; species Physeter macrocephalus. Next base: position 62,472,045 of record NC_041228.1, on the reverse strand, counting down.
ACCTGGGCCCGTGGCAGTGAAGGCTCCGAGTCCTAAGCACTGGACCGCCACGGAATTCCCAAGAAATTCACTTTTAAACCACGTCTGTGTAATCACAAAATAAAGACAGAATGCCTAAATAGTTCTCAATACAAATATGTACTTGTTGTAACTAATAATCACTGAATTTTTTTCTTTAAGCCAGAAGAACCTTGGTCAGAATTCTAAGTCACCATTCTCACTTTACAGATGAAAAAACCAAGTCCAGAGAAGTCACAGTTTATTGGATGTGTTCGATCTGCTGTGCACTTTGAGGTACGCAATTATCAAGAAGAACTGGCTGGACTTATTTAAAGAAACAAGTACACACCTATAGCCTGTTAAGTACTGAAACAGAGGTCTGCACCCAATGCCAAGGGCAGAGAGAGGAAGACTGAGGGCGCTAAAGAAGGCAGGCCGGGGGGCGGGGAGGGGGGCACTTCCGCAGGGACAGGTTTCATCGTCCCCCCTCCTCTGTGGGTCGCTAAGCCTCCTGCCACCCTCCCTGGCAGAATTTCTGCTGCACCAGCACTTCTGCCCAGTAATTGTCTGTTTACTTGTCTGGCTTGCCCAAAGGGCAAGGGCCGCCTTTGAAAACCCATTTCTTGACCGGACGTAAGGTCAGCATGGAGTAGGCTCTCGGTCAGCATCCATCAAAGGAACTGGATCTACACATGACTTTATGGTAAAAATGGGCCAATCCAGAAGGATGGTGGATGCTGTCTTTGAGTGGAGAAGTAGGAAAAGTGGGAAACAGGAGAAGGCAGATGTGAACAGAAGGCAAGAAAAAGCAAGAGCTAGAAGGCAAGAGATAGTTAAAGGAACAAGTGAGTGCTCAAGGAAATGCTTTGTGAGGAAGGCGAAACAAAAAGAAAGTTAAGCCCGTGGACAATTTCTCAACAGAGATGAATGTGTGTGTCATTCTCAGTTAACACTAAATAAACAGGTCAGGAAACGAGACACTCCTTAGGTTGTTTGAACAATCTTTTTTCCCCACATTTCCGATAAGACCTAGTAAATATTTTAGCTGTGTAGAGCTGACTTGGCCTTAAAAAATGACTTTCAAACTATGCACTTCTTTTGTGCACGGAGTGGAAATGTTACCTAAGAGTTCGCTGCTTGGCAAACACAGACTCACTCAGTGAAGGGAGTGTATGAGATACCGGAAAGGAGGCTGCTGTGTAAACTATGAAAGACACCAACAAACCAACCCAAAGAAATCCATCTATTCTAAAACCACAGGATCCATTAAACCAAGCTAGCTTCAATAAGGAAGAAATAGATTTTCTATAGAAACCTTATTTGAGAAGATGGTGTATTTGTTTAGTTGGATCCGATTGTCATGTCTTTCCAGGTTTAAAACGATAAATGACCACCAGGGCCTAACATAACTGCAGTCATGGCAATGGGCGTCTGTATCCATCACAGGTATGCCACTAGCTAGAGCACGGTCCTCTTTAAAGATGGATGCTAACACACATTTGCTTAGCAAGAACAATAAGATGGTCTAGGGACTTCCCTGGTGGCGCAGTGGTTAAGAATCCGCCTGCCAATGCAGGGGACACGGGTTCGAGCCCTGGTCCGGGAAGATCCCACGTGGCGCGGAGCAACTAAGCCCGTGTGCCACAACTACTGGCCCTGTGCTCTAGAGCCTACGAGCCACAACTACTGAGCCCACGTGCCACAACTACTGAAGCCTGCGCACCTAGAGCCCGTGCTCTGCAACAAGAGAAGCCACCGCAGTGAGAAGCCAGCTCGCCACAACTAGAGAAAGCCCGCACGCAGCAACGAAGACCCAACACAGCCAAAGATAAATAAATATAAAAAAAAAATAAGATGGTCTAGCAGATTTATAATGGTAATTAAAGCTTTGATTTTTAAAAAAGGTGATAACCCCAAAGGTATTTCACTGAAAATTGCACAATACAAACCTTCCGTAGCACAGCAGGAGTCAGGTACATTCCAAGGGGTTCCCCAATGTGCTACTGTTGCCCTCACACCTGCTTTTGTGCCCTTTTCTCATGCTCTTTGCTCTGCTTAGAACACATCCCCCCCCCCTCCGCCATTTCTGCTGCCCAAATCCTTCTAGCAGTTCAAGACCAAACTCTAACCCTCTCCCCATAAAGCCTTTCCTGATGCTCAAAAAGGATGAATCACTTTGCTCTTTTAAACTTTACCCAGAACTGAAGATTCTGAAAAACGGATTCTCTCCGGGCACTTTTCACCTTGGGTCACGGTGTCCTGTCAGGTTCCACCACGCAGCTCTAAGCAGCTGGAGGTCCAGCGTTATCTCGGGCTCACTTGCAAACTCCTGGCAGTGCTCCCTCGCGGAAGCACCAACGGTATTCACTGAGATGGGGGCGGGGGGGGGTTCCTGGGTGTTCCACGAATTTTCACAATACGAGTGGCATGTGGGTCTGTACGAACTTCTCCCTATTTTTTACTTTATTCTTCTGATGTCATTTTGCAAATGGCAAATTTACCCAACTTTATATGGAGAGAAGGGTGGTTTCAGTTGTTTCCCTAAAGCCTAAACAGACACACTTAGAGAAGAATATAGTGAAGATGTTTTAGTAATCTTACAATAGACACTGCACACTCTTTTTTTCTTTGATTAAATGGAGAAGTAATATAGGAGAATTTTCTATCCAACTTGAATGTTATTTTCTCATACTTGCAAGTCTGGCTATTTCTTCTAAACAAGTTGACTGAAGCAATATGAGGTGGGAATACAGAAATGCAGGGAAGTAGGTGGGCCACTGTGTTGAAAAGAGGAGCCCAATCAAATCCTGTTTAGCAGGGCGAGACCAGGACAAAGACACGGGTGTTTAGCTTAAAGCTGTTTAAACTTCCGTGGCAGACAAAACACAATGGTGAATCAGGCTGGTCTCAGAAAAGAAACCGGCATCACAAAAATCTGTCTTTATGGCCACGGTTTGCACACACCCTGGGGCAGCCTTCAGGCACCTCACCCAGAGGCCTGGCCGTGTACACAACAGGCTGGGGTCTTTCTTCACATTTGTATGTGACGTATTAGGAGAAAATCATTCGTCCTATTCTAGAATTGAGGGAGAATCTCCACAGCCCCCTTTCTCAGAGACCTATGACTGCCAACGCACTCCTACTCACCCAATAACCGAGCATGTCTATAATACCTGAACTTCTTTAAAACCCTGGATACTGCCTCAAAAGGCATCATGTCCTTGTTGGATATGCCCAGCGAGGCAGCAAGAGAACAACTTCACCAAAAACCTCTCTCTGTGCCCCATGATAAGAGCCCACACCTGCAGAGCACTTGCTGGTGCCAGACACTGTTCCAAACACTTAACACATAACAACTCACGGGAGTACTCGCTCCAACCCCATGAGGAGGCATCACCAATCATCACGCTCACTTCACAGGTGAGGAAACTAGGGCTTGGAGAGGTGAAACTGTTTGCTTGAGGCCCACTCAGCTGAAAAGTGACAAAGCCAAACTTGCAGTTGCTCTGGGCTCTTCACTGCTATACCATGTTACAGAAAGATTTCAAAAGAATTCCCTAAGCTTCTCTGGGCAAAAATCAGGCTGTCATGTTAAAGATTTATGTGAATTGCTTCCCCCTTTCTCCTGTCTGAAATTCTCTGCGACGCAGCCAGATCACATTCACCTCTGCCTTGATCTTCCGACAATGATAATTAGGAGCTGACTTACGAGCCTCTCTTCCCAAGACCAGACTGACCAAAAAGAGGGGATGGCATTTTCTCAGAGCTCAAACTATGGCTCAGAGCCAGGCACACACCACCGTCCCCGACATATTTCTGCCAGAAATAGGATGGTTGGGACCCAACTGTTGGAAGACAGTGGGCAGGTGGGGTGTGGCCGTAGACGCCCGCCCCCCAGCAGTGGCTGGCGGCCCCTGGCAGACACGGGGACCCCTGCAGAGCACAGAAGGGTGGCCCCCCACTGCAGGCAGGGGTTGCGCTCGCCTCTCTTTTTTCAAATCAGGCTTCCCAGGCACAATGCAGGCCTCACTCTGGTCTGTCCTGGGGCAGTGATGGGGACGGCAACCTGCAGATCTGAGGGAGCTTCTCTGACTGTGGGAGTTGGTGGAGCCACTGGAACCAACAGCAACGAAACAGGCGCAGCCAAATGGCTGGAAGGGGAGTCTGGGAACGCGCTCCAGAGCCCAGGGCCTCACCAGTAAGATGACCTCTTAGCACTGGAGAGAGAGTCCTCGGCACTGGCTCTTTCTGTACCTCTCTCAGGCCGATCACAGAAGCCTACCTTACTCACCTCTCCAGCTTCAGTTCTAAGGGAAGCATCTGAACGCCGTCCAGGTAGACAGGAGAAGAGCCAAGGGGAAGTCGGCCACAAGGAATGAAACAGGGCCAAGAGCGGGCCTGGGCGGACCTGCCCTGATTCGCACACCACTGAGCCCAAGTAAGCCAAAGTGAACAGCAGGCGAAGACTCTACACCAACCTCTCTTTTCCCAAGCATTCCTCCCCTTCCTTGGAACAAACCTCCTATCTGGTGATGCTCCCACACGTCGCCTCAACCTCCACGTAGCTCTTATTTAATTTCCAGCCGCCTTGCTAGTTGCTTACATACCCATCTCTCTGTCACTTGGTTATAAATTTCCGGGAGGATGGGTCCCTATCGTTCTCATTTTGATTTCTCCCAGGGCACCAACCTTCCTCCCTTGCTCCACACAGAGCATACATTCGGGAGGGGGTGGAAATGATTACAAAATTGACTCTAGGCACTTCCCTGGTGGCGCAGTGGTTAAGAATCCACCTGCCAACGCAGGGGACACAGGTTCGAGCCCTGGTCCGGGAAGATCCCACGTGCCGCGGAGCAACTAAGCCCGTGCGCCGCAACTGCTGAGCCTGCGCTCTAGAGCCTGCGCGCCACAACTACTGAAGCCCGTGTGCCACAAGTACTGAAGCCCGCGTTCTAGAGCCCGTGCTCCGCAACAAGAGAAGCCACCGCAATGAGAAGCCCGCGCACCGCAACGAAGAGCAGCCCCCGCTCGCCGCAACTAGAGAAAGCCCGCGCGCAGCAACGAAGACCCAATGCAGCCAAAATAAATTAATTAATTTTTTTTAAAAATGGGGCTTCCCTGGTGGCGCAGTGGTTGGAAGTCCGCCTGCCAACGCAGGGGGCACGGGTTCGTGCCCCGGTCCGGGGGGATCCCGCATGCCGCGGAGCGGCTGGGTCCGTGAGCCATGGCCGCGGAGCCTGTGCTCCGCAACGGGAGAGGCCACAGCGGTGAGAGGCCCGCGTACCACACACACACACACACACACACAAAAAATGGACTCTAACATGAGAGAGTTATCATCCACTTTTCCACTTCAACTGATTACCTTGTTTAACCCTCATGCCAATCTCCTGAGGCGCTATCACATTCCCATGTGCACCTGAAGCGGCGTGAGGCCTGGACAGCTCGCACCACTTGCTTAGGACACATCCTCGGCAGCTCCAGGACCTGAACCCAGACTGGGGCTGCAGTGTCTGTTCTTAGCCACTAACAGTTTAGACCGCCTCTCTGTGCCCTGGAACCACGTGAATATAAATGACAACAGGGGTTTTCTGCAGGGAAGAAACAAAAGAGAGCTCTTCGGCCTCCACGCTTCCGCCCTTGTGGTTCCCTCTGCTTGGAAAGCCCTTCTTCCCCTTTCTCTTCCTGGAAACGCCAACTTGTCTTCTCAAGAGCTGTCCCTCGAAGTCCCTTGTGGTTTCCCCGGGGTGTTTAAAGACCCTCTGTTGGGCTCTTACGCATACTGTCCTTTGCTAGAGCGCACCAGGTAATACCTGCTGGTTTTCTCCTCAACCTCCTGCCCTAGTATGTGAGCTCTCTGAGGGCAAGCGCCGTCTTTTCACAACACTCCGCGTCGAAGTATTCAACGACTATTGGCTCTATCAGTCGATGTAGCTGAGCCCTAGGAAATCAGCATCATGAACCATAAAGACCTTTTAGTAATGAATGATGACCGTTCCTATTAAACGGAACAATTTTTAGGCAGTAATCTCAGTATAGAGATTTTATTTTATTTTTTTATTTTTTATTTTATTTTTTTTTTTTTTGTGGTATGCGGGCCTCCCTCTGCTGTGGCCTCTCCCGTTGCGGAGGACAGGCTCCGGACGCGCAGGCTCAGCGGCCACGGCTCACGGGCCCAGCCGCTCCGCGGCACGCGGGATCCTCCCAGACCGGGGCGCGAACCCGGTTCCCCTGCATCGGCAGGCGGACGCGCAACCGCCGCGCCACCAGGGAAGCCCAGTATAGAGATTTTAAAGATACACATATGTAGTACTGAGCTGATAGAGGAACTGTCAGAAAGCTGATTAGGTTTTAGCCTTGTACTGGGGATTCTAAATCTCTAAGGAAAAGACGACACATCAATCAAGACCAAGCATTTAGAGTGCCAAGAACATCTTGACTGACACCTGTGCTTGGTTCCATGCAAGGTATAAAAACGGAATTGTTCTTATCGGCTATACAGTATATGTTAATAAGCATCAAATAGGCCTCTGAAGTCTAAAAAAGACCGACTCATGATGATCATTTTCTTTCCAGGCGTGCAGTATAAGTAAACATTTCACTCGGCGTACAACCCTCCGAGTTCTTACTGAAAATGGCTCTAGCTAGCGTTAGATTTGTGCTGAATTAGTAGGAAAAACTTTCAGTAATTCTGTATGGCTTTATAGCTCATTAGGTTCAGCGTTTATTAATTCAGACTTCTAAAGATTATTTAGAATTTAAGTGAGCAGAATTTCGTACTAATCAGAGATGAAATGGCTGGGCAAAAGGAGGAAAAGAAAAACTGGGAGAAAAAACCCCTGAAAATGTCGTGAGAGAAGCCAGTTCTGCACAGACTATCTTCAGTTCCTAAAGGTCCTTACACCTATTTAGTGCAGGAACTGTAAATATACCAATTTGCCTAAAAACTTCATTTTTTTTTTTTTTCCTGCAAAGATATCCCTTCCTAATCTCCATGACTTGAAAGCTTAAACTTTTACATCTCTGGCTAATTCACAGTTCTCATAGAGACAAGAATTATAAAGCATGATTCGATGTAATCCATGGTGTTGAGAGAGCAACTTACATGTGAAGAGTTTATGATATAAACAACTTTACATTTTGATTCACTTAAGAAGCATTCATCATTTAGTTAAAAATACTTTTTCGTTTCACATTTTCCTGTTTTAAAGGCAAGAAAAACCTTGACAGACTAGAAGCAGTAACCAGCTTCTTCTTAATGGAAAAATCAGACTACTCGACAGAGACCCCTGCACCGCATCAAGCACTCCCACACCTGCCCGTTTTCCGGCAGGAGTGGTGTTTTCTCAGGTGGTTGGTCAGATCCTGCTGAGAAGAAGGCCCTTAGCCAGCAGGAGCTGGCTAAGGATTTGCACGAAGCCTGGCCCAGGCTCCTGGACATGCCAGCCCTTGGAGACCAGGTGGATTTTCTATTACAAGCCAGAGAGGGGATCAAACAGAACAAACCTGCAATGAGTTAGAGTGGGGAGGGCAGAGAAAGAAAAGACGTAGATGGTATCACGGAACATCATAAGCACAAAACAGACCCCCAGCACCCCCATGGTTTTGGTCCTAAGCTGAACCCAAGTGCTCTTCCTGGGACTCCTAACTCACTCACTGTCCTACCTACACCATGTAGGGAAAATGTCTACTAATGTCCTTCTAGAGGTACACCCTGGACGATACGGTTTGGGGCCTAAAATCAGCCACTGCAGAGTTTTCACACTCTTTAACTAGGAAGGCATGTTATCTTCATGCAAGTCATGTCCTTATTCCCTTCATTTTGTACACATTTTTTCTGTAATGCAGGCCACATTTTAATATAGCTTTAGAAACACTTCCGAATATAACTATCACTTTAATCAGGAAAAATACCTGAGACATGTATGTTAATTAGCCATTAGTACGTTATTTAAAAGAATTTTTTTTTTGAATCCTTGGTTTACCTCGTGGGGTTTATAAAGGTATAAACCTACCGATTTTTCCCTCTGAGTATTTTGTACTAAATGCAGTTTTCCCAGTAAACCTGTTGACAAAAATCATGTTTTAAATAGGGAAAAAATGAAAGATGCCTTTTCTAAGCATCGTAGGCAAAGAAGGTCATGGATGTTAATTTCATTCTCTTATGTGGACTTAGTCAAAGACACTAGCCAGCATGGAGAGTTAATGAAAGCGATGACTAGAGTATGGCTAATCACCTAGACAGTGTGATGGCTAGTCTCTTAATAGAGTAAAAAAAAAAAAAAAAAAAGGATTTGCTCATTGGATTTCCGACAGTGGAATTATGCAAATAGAGACGTTAGCTCTAACCACAACCAAACCTTGTTCAGCATCTTGTCTTAGTTTATCTTATCTTAGTATAAAATAATTCCCTGCTTCTTTCCACATAGAGGCCACTACCTCTAACTCTTCCTTATCAACTTCTCTACCCCAGCCGTCTCTACTCATTTTCCTAACAACTCCTTATTATAAGTGACAATGCATATCTTTCTTTGGTGTTTTCATTTCCTTTGGAAGCTCTTAAATGCACAAGGCTTCAAAGTGCCATTCTTACAGGAATCTCATCTCTCTGTTTTCTTCCTCCTTGAAGGGCCATAAATTGAAAGCTCCTCCCCAAAGCGTCTCCATCATCATTCATGGTCTGCTTGCGCTCTTAGCTACCTATCTATGCTCAGATCCTCAGAGCCTGAACTCCCTTGTACACACCTACTTGTGCACAAGATGAGCTCCCCTTCATAAATTTCAAGAATCCAGTCCTTTATGCCTGGATTGACTTTTTCATGTCCTGACGGTCCTGTCCTAACTTCTGCTGCTGGAAATCTACCTTGTGCAGGGCAGCTAAAATCATTCTCCTCACATGTTGTTTTGCTCACGTCACTAACTTCCTCAGAACTCTGAAACGGTTTCCACTTGTGTGTTGCATAACACCTGATTAGTGCTTTTAGGATCCTTTAATAGTCAGCACCCCTTATCTAATTGTCCTCCTCTCCCGACATGACTCAGCTGTGCTCTACACCACGGCAAAGCAGAACATCGTGAGGCTTAGATTACACATGCCAGTGGGTGGTGCAAGATCCAGAAGGGGTTTGAGTACATTTTTGTACACACATTTGTAAGATTCCTCAAAAGGGGATGAAGCTCCGGAGTCTGAATCTGACAGCAGGGGGTCTGTCTGTCCAGCGTCTCCAGCCTCCTACTTTCCTAGTATTTTTATTCTCTCCTACAAACCAACAGCGTTAATTTTCAGGAATTTCAGAGCAGCTCCACGACTGCTCTCCCCAGATTTACCAACTTTCTGGCTCACTGTTCCTGGCGGTAGGATGAGGGAAGCGCTTGCCCGGGAAAGAGCCTTGTTTTCAGGTTTCGCTGGCAAAATGGGAGTCATTAGGCAACATCAACACAGAACATTAGATGATTAACAAGGCTATGAAACTAAAAGAGAGATCTACTCCAGCAAGCCACAAGGACGATATTGCCCACAGATAATAAGCACTGGTGATATTCACTGCCTTTAAGCGGTTTTTCTTTCTCTTCCAGCTGTGAGTCACCAGATATGCTATTCTTCCGCCACCTAGCAAAAATCTCCGTTTGCCTCTGTGACAAAGCATTGCCTTTGCTTCCCTTTAAAATGTTGCCAAAGACTCAAATTCCTTATGAAATCACTCCAGGCCAATTCCACCTGGCATCAGACACGCCCGTTATACCAAGAACCCCTCTTTATTCACGCCGTCTGATTTTTCTCCCTTTTCTCATTACTGGGCATTTCTTTAGGGCCAGCATTGCTATACATACATGTTCACGCAGACACTGTTTATGGGAGGGATGCGTGAGACTTGTTTTGTTTTCTTTCTTTTGTTGGCTTACGCCTCCTACTTCCCTGGAGATATCTTTAAGGTCTTATTACTGGGCACCGAACGCAGTGGAGGCCCTGTAACGATGACAAATATAGCAACTGTAATTTAAAGAAAACTTTTAAACAATAAAGTTTAGTGACTGAACTTTAACGCCACACAATGAATGCATTACTGAAGACTCCAAAGCAAAAAAAAAAAAAAAAAAAGGGAAAAACCTTTAAATAAGCTCTTCTTCCCCTTGTTTTCATTTATGGAATTACTGACTGCTCGCTTTAGAACCACATTTTAATCATTCCAACAACGAGTGGAAAGTTATTCTGATTTACTGAGGAGTAAGAAGAATAGCATAATTTTGAAAAGAGCTTTCACTGTCAAGTTTATCCACTAACGTTAAAAAAAAAAAAACCCAAAACCCAAAATATTACTACGATATGTGGCCAAGTAAAAAGTCTCTGGACCTGTTTTATGAACAATTTATTTCTTTTTAACACCTGTAAGACTGACCATTTAGACATTTTAATCTTCTGCAAAACTTGTATGGAACGGGGGGCAGAGGGCTAACAGTTGACTGAACGTATTATTTTGTGCTATTATTTAACCACTTCTATGCGCACAAGTTACCTCCCACCAACTCAAGGCTTGTGTGCGCGTGGGCACGGGGGCACGGGGGCAGGCTCACGCTTCCCCTCCCCCCTCGGGGCTAGTGCAGGTCTAAGTGTGTGAGCATCTAACAATGCCTCTGACGTGATCAACATTGATTGGTATGTCAGGGGTGCTTCAAAACCGTTTTGATTTTGGTTCGACGTTCCTCGCTACAAGCCTGCTTCTAACAGTTTACAGGGCAGGTCATTTCCCCTTTTAGCCCACCATCTTCTGATTGCAGACAAGTCTAGGGTTTAGAAGAGTAAAACGTCAGTGGTGTTTCACTGAGTGATTTACTCACGGAGTGGTTTCTGTACGACGCATCGTCGGCAGAGTTATGTGAAGTCAAGGTTCAAACACAGGCAAAGGAGGTGAATTCACAGGATGGCAGAGACCCAGACCGGGGCTTTCTGTGACTGCCTGGTCCAGCTTTTCCCACTTCCTCACTCCCATTGCATCGGTAAGAAAAAGAGACCTGGAACGATTACTTGTTCAATATGTCAGAAATAAATCACCCATATTCCGGGAATGAACGAAACTTTCTGCCAGCCTGATTTAGGGGCATTAGAGTTTCAGACACACAACGTCCTAGAGATCTGCCTCTGCTTCTTACCCACCACTTCCAGTCCATCCATTTCTGCTCATTTTATCCCTTGCTTCTCTACCACCCCAGCCTTCAACTGGGTCTTTGTCATCTCCACAGACCAGGCCTCCAGTCTTGGCCCCATTTAAATCCATCTCAAAGGCAGATGGTTTCCTGATCAAGTTCCTTCAAAGACTCCCCAAGGCCAGCAGTGGAAAACCCAGCTCCCAGACCTTCACCACCGCGTTTCCCATCGTATCTCAACGTGGCAAACTTCAGCGCGCCTGAGAGTAACCTGGGAAGTTTGCGAAATGCAGACCTCTGGGCCTCAGCCAAAGAAGAGTTAAGTCAGCACCAGGTGGAGGACCAGGAGTTTTTCAGCATCCCTCGGGGAACCTGCCCTCGGGGTGGATGGGGCACGCCTGGGGAGTGCTGCCCTCCAGTCCCACTGCTTGTAGGAACTCACCCCAGGCACTTTCACTCCACTCTGGCCTCCCAGGATGCTCTTTCGGTCTGAAGCATCCTTGCCACCGACTGCTTCCTGCCTAATCTCCACAGCTCAGGCTCAGCCCCACTCGCTTAAGCCCCACGCACATGTGGTGTTCCTCTTCCTCTATGCACGCTCACAGGTTTACCTCAGCCTTTACGATACTATACTGACAGTATCTGTTTATGTTTGTCTCCTGCACAAGGTTTGTGGCTGTTGAATGCATAATGTCTGTTATAGGAAACAGTGGCAAATGAAGTATATGACTAAATAATTCTGCTTCCAGACAGATCTTCCTTTAGGAACCGAGAGAGGATGTGGGTTAAAGAAAGAAAAAAAAAAAAAAAAAAATCCTACCCCAATTCTCAAAATCCCGTGGAGGTTAAAGCCTTGGGCTCCGATGGTCACGCTGCCTGGGATCCTCCCGTGACAGGTCGTCTACTTGTTTTGTGACCTTTCTATACCTCAGTTTCCTACCTACTCACAGAGTTGCCATGGGGCTTCGGTGAGATGACAGATGACAAGCTCACAGCACAGGTCCAGGCACCAGGTAACCACTCAAGACATGTCTGTCTGCACGTGGCTAAAAGGTAGCGCCCCAGTTGCTATCCTCAGAGCAAAGGGGGAAGGGCGCTGGCACTGATGCATGATGTACACGGGGGAACCGTTTAGAGTGTCTACACTGCTTCCATATCTGGAAACACTGCCAAAAAATTCACTGCTAAACAGCTACCTGTGGTGTCTCTGTATCCAAAGGCCGCTAATGAGATTCCTGCTACCGTCAAAAATCATCTTACAGGTGCGATGCAGAAATCTTAATTTAAATTAAAAAATATGATTTAAATGAAAATAATTTAAGTATTTTAACAGTTTAATATTTTTTAAAGAAAGCACAGTTATCTTCCCTTCCGCATTATAAAATTCTTCCGTACTTTGCATTCTTCCGTTACTTTACGTTCCTATTGTTGGGGGTGACGTTACATATTTGAAGAGACATTTTATTAAGTTTTCTTAATTTAGTCCGGGCCTGCTTGTGCATCTTGACAGTGGTCACAAGAGACTCACAGGGGTTATAGGCAAAGGAAAGGGGCCTGGCAGGGAGGGCATTCCAGGCAGAGGGGGCTGCTTGTGCAAAGAGCACGGGAAACGGTCTGCAACCAACCACCCAGGCTGGGTTACGTGCTTCCAGGCGGGCCCCTCCAGCCTGCGGCCCTGGCTCGCTCCAGCTGCCGTTCTACCGCACAGGAACCCGCCAGCGTATCTGGTCTTAACAATACGTTTTGTTTCTTATTCATCTCTGTATTCCTAGGGCCTAGTGCCACGTTTGCACAGAGTTGGCACTAAATAAATGTTTGCCAAATGATGTTTCTTTAGCATAATAATTTCTGAGAGTGATATTTTGTTCCCGTGTGTTGCCAAGAAAGAAACAGGCCAACAGATCTATCTTGCTCGCCGGGTATGTCCCTTGAGCACAAATCTTAGAAAGCATAATTTCACAAATGCAAGAATGGACATTCTGATACCTGAATTGCATTGTCATAAGGCGACAGATTCCCAAGCACTTAATGTGAGAACTGCTTTACTGGTACCTCTTAAAAAACAGCTGTGTCTAGTATCATGCACATGGAATTCCTCTTTCATGGCAGGGCTCCTCAATGTCATTGTTCCTCCGGGTTACTGTCTGAGAGCTCTCTACAGACAGTACAAATCTTTCCGAGTTCCAGGCCCACGGCCCCTTTTGTCTTTTGGGCATCTCAAAATTTAAGAATTCAAAACTCCAAACTCATCTTCCTCTTTTAAACCTGTACCTTCCCTCCCTGGTCCCTTGTTTCAATAAACAGGACCGGCATCCTTCTAGTTGTCCAGGCCAGAAACCCGAGTCACTGACTCGTCTGGGTTCACCACACCATCAACTGAGTCCTGCTGAGTCTGCCTGGGAGGCTCTCGCCCACACATTCACTTCTTCCCACCTCCACTGCCACTGCTTAGCTCACCCCACGGGCTCTTACCTAGATTACTGGTCAGCCGATTACTACTTAATCTGTCTCCAGTTTTATAGCCTGCCCCTTCCACTTCCCAATCTCTATACCACCTGCAAACAGAGTGATCTTTCTAATGCTTGATCATGTAATTCTGCTGCCTGAAACTATCAATAGGTCACCTCTGTCTTCGGGATAACGCCTGAATTCCTTATAGGTCAGTGAGCCCCTGCTTACTTCTCCACTTCATCTCTCAACAACTGCCACCTAGCGCCCTCTTTTTTCAGCCATACCAAACATTTTACAGCCTCCCAAATACCCGAGTGCCACTGTCCTCTGCACCATCCTCCACCTTCTTCTGTAAAACATCTACCCATCCTTTGGTTCCCAGCTCGATACCACCTGCAGAATCTCGCCTCCAGCCCCGGCCTATGACTAAGCTCCTCCTGTGTGCTACCTAAACTCACAGCAAGGTGCCTATCATCCAACAGGTAACTGCTTTTTCAATCTGTACCAACCAGATGCTATGACAGAAAGGACTAGGTCCTAATCATAATTTTACATTTACATAGTACATAATCGGTGAGTGACTGGAATTAATATTTCACTGAGGTAAGAAGCAAACCTGATAAAATGGGCTGTCTTTTCTGGGAATCCAGGCCAGACTGTTAACCAATTTGTTAACAGATGACAGATAAGGGCTAAAGGTACCGCAATGTCAGGGCATTCACATCTCTGCAAGGTAGCCCGTCAGTCCGTATCTCAACTGATTCTGAAATCACCGGGATGAGCCGGAGGGATATGAACAAGTGACTAGGGCTGGTGGAGCCCCATCATCTGACACCCCACCATCCTTGCTCTTGAACCCTAAATTTTTAGCTTCTATGGGCTATTTCCTCAACAAGTTTTGACTAAGAGGCTCCCCCTATGAATCTCAGACCTTTCCCCTAATAGATGGACGTATACGTATGAAATCTTGAAATCCTAATTCCAAAAAGCTCCTGGGGCTTCCCTGGTGGCGCAGTGGTTGCGCGTCCGCCTGCCGATGCAGGGGACACGGGTTCGCGCCCCGGTCTGGGAGGATCCCACGTGCCGCGGAGCGGCTGGGCCCGTGAGCCGTGGCCGCTGAGCCTGCGCGTCCGGAGCCTGTGCTCCGCGACGGGAGAGGCCACAACAGAGGGAGGCCCGCATACCACAAAAAAACAAAAACAAAAAGCTCCTTCACCAATGTAAAAAAAAAAAAAAAGAAACTGAGAGGGACACTTAGACCAAGCAGCTGAGCTCAAAATTTGATTGACTTGATACTGTAAAATTTGGCAAAAAATTTTACCTCATTTAAAAGTTTTTAGACGCTAACAAAAAATATAACAAAATGATTTGTTAATCTCTGGCATAACGGATCATTTTAAAAATACTAGAAAAGTGAATTAAAAATTAATTGTATTGTACTTGGCTTGAATAAGTTTCTTTTGGGGCACAGGGAAATCCTAAGAAGATTTGACTTCAAAGAGCTGTACTATTTTCGAGGCAATCTTGATTCCTTACACATTAATTAAATTTCTGATAAAGCAGCTTATTCTGAATTGAGCATATTATACAAATAAATGTGAAACACCAACTGAAACAGAAGGGCAAAATTATTAAAAGCTGATTTGGTTGTACTCCCAAGAGGCCATTGGACTAAAGCTGAGTGACTTACATAAATACCTTTGGCATTTGTTGGATCCTGTTCCTAAACACAATGTTCATATTTCATCTATAATAAGAAAAGCATCTCAAAGATTTGCAAGGCACTAGTCTTGCAAGCGTCCAGTTTGGTGTCTTGAGTAAAGTGAGATTGGTAGAGTCAGCTTAATCCATGATGGAAAGTTGCGAGCAGGGTGCTTGGGCTGCCTGGCAGCGGCTGCTCCCAGGCGCCTGCCTGCTAGGTTAGCATACGCAGAGAACCCTGCCACTAGCCCCACAACAGAGCTTCTCCAGGGCAAAGCCAAAGTTCCTATGGAGCACACGGGATGGAGCCTGAACCCAATCACACCTTCGCCTTTCCGGAAAACAGTTTAGCAGGGTGGTTTCCATTACAACGAAGCTGTACTAAAAAGTAGCTGCCGCCTTAATGCTCCACATTGACTGAATCAGGAAAGTGTCATATTTCACAGCTAAATGAGATGGAATCTGCCGAAATTTGTACTGTCTGGAGCAAACTCAGATTTCTGCAGTTAAAACCAGGCCAACGTGGGTCCCCCAAGCCGAGGTTATCATCACCCTGGACGGTTTTTTCCCCTGCAGTCTTCACAGCCGGTTTCCACCAAGCAGGTCTCTGCAGAATTGACTATTACCTCACGTGCCACCCATACCACTACGGCACCTTCTCCTCGCCCTCCCTGTGCAAAGTGGAGAGCCACGCCTACACGATTCAGGGTTTAAAAAGGAATGCTTCTAATGGCCCTAGAGCCTGGATAACTGTGTGGTCCTCCCATGGTGGTGGCCCAAGACTGAGTTTCATTAAATCTGTATTGCTTGGACCTACCTGTTAATCATTAAAACTCAGGCTCACCTCAATGTCTCAGGGTTTCTGAAGGGGCCTGGCCCTGGGAGGGCTGGAGGAAGAATTTTTTTTAAAGAAATATATTTAGAAACGAGATGGCCTAAGAATGTTGTATAAGGTGTTCATGATACAATGTGTTCCCATGTCATGTGTTAATGACCTGTTAAGCCACCAGGTGATATAACATCAGAGCTGAAGGAGAAGAGCAGGGCAAGGGCTTTCTCTGTGCTTCCCAGTTCGGCCTCTGGACTAGCATTATAGCCAAGCTCTGCCCCCTGCTTAGGGGCAGGACAGGGCTGACGCCTAGGTTATCTTTGTGGTTTCAGCTGTTCTCTCCACACACCCACAGAATTCTCAGTGACTGCTCGGCCCCTTAAGAAGTCTTGAGCCCCGTGAGAGGAGGAAGCATGTCTTTCTTTCAACAGCCTGGAGAAGAACGTGAGGAAATTAGAGCGGGTGCCTCCCTTGCTCCCATGGGAAATGGGCAACCTTTGGTAAAAACGACAAACATGTATTTAAAACTTTGATGTGCAATACAGCAACCACAACACACGTAAAGGATAATGGCGACCGACACTAATATATCCAAACAACATGAAGATGAAGTCTTTGTTATCCTCCACTGTCTTCAGGATTAGGACCCCAGCCTAGCTTGATAGAAACACAGGGGGCCATTTCCTTGCTCATTTTCTCTTCAGTCTTAAAAAATGTAATTGCCTGTTGACAGTATATCGACTCCACAACGACTGAGCCTGGGAAAGGGGTGACGTAATTTTTTAATGACGCTGACGTAATTAGGGAAAAGGGCACCTCTAACGCATACTTCTGCATTTTCTGCACTTCCTTGACTATTGCCAGATTACAGGGTGATGAACTGTGAGAGCCAGGTTTCCTGCCTGAGAACTGCGGTTTAAAAAGGTCCGGCAAAACGGAATTAGAAACACTGGCGGTGTACGTACCTAAAGTAGTGAGGATGTGATTCCCTCATTCATCAAATATTTACTAGAGCTCTTAGAAAAGTGCCCTGATCTAAACTAGCTGCTGGTAATACAAAAGTGAGCCCAGCTGCCTTCAGGGCCCGGCTCTCCAATCTAAGCTGGAGAAAGAGATATCACACAAACATACTGAAATACAGTGACGATTTAGACTAACGGGCGGATCTGGACTGAGGGGGTGGGGTGGGAGGGGCAGGGGTAGGGAAACCCTCTGCGAAGAAGAGGCTCTATGTCTAAACCAGAGTGGGGCGAGGGGCTGGCCAGGGGAGCCGGGCCTGGGTACCAGCCAGAGGGAGGGATGAGCCAGAAGGACTTCCCTGAAGGAAAGCTGTAGTGGCTGAGTCATTCTGGGCACGGAGGAAAGGGGGAGAGTGGCATGAAACTGTAATGTACCTTTTTAAAAGAGAAGTATGGGAAATATATTTTTCCTGTAGGATTAAAAAAAAAACAAAACCTGTCATTTTAATATGTAAGTCCAAAATTGGCAAACAGGGAATCCAGTCTCTGGTTCTGCAAACGGACGGCGCAAGCTCACCAGATCCCTTGACGCTGAAGTCCTCCACGTGCTCTCTGGCTGCTTCCATCCCCCTGTACGGCTACACCTGTGACAAGCACAGCAGGGCTGGGCAGGGGACAGCACATTCCCTGTCTAGCGCTGCCGTTACCACCTGAAGTGGCACTAACGGTTGGGGAGAGGTTGGGGGCAGACAGCTCCACCCCACTGGTGAGCCTGACCCACCACTGACACTTCACAGTGGTCCTGGGGTCCCAGCCCATCACCCCACTAGCTGCAGTGAGGCTGGCCACAGAGTTAGTGAGTAAGGGTCACTATCCCACTCCGCTCTATCCTCCCTTCTTAGCTTGCTTTCTTCGAATCTGATAACAACTGAAGCTAGTATAAACAAACACCTGTGGTACTCAGATGCTTTAGGCCAGAGCTCTCCCATCCTTTTCACCACACCTCTTCCACCCTTTAGCATAACGACTCCTTCTAAGGCCCAGATTCTACAAAGCTCTTCCTCTGTCTACACCCCTCCCTGAATTATCTATTCGTTTCCATGGAAGTGTGGTTTCTCCAAGGGTCACTTAAATGCCTCACCTTAAAATCCCTCCTTAAAATATTTTTCTCAAGGAACAGTCATTTGAATATCTCTCTTAAGCAATTATTGGAGACAAGAGTTAGTGGAGTAAAAAATGACCAAATGAGAAAAATGACTGAAATGACAGGGACAGTGGGGTGACCTTGGGCAGAGCCTCTGAAAATGAGGAGCTTGAAATGTTCAGAGTTGCTCCCCCTTTCTCTTACACATTTCTTAAAAAACAAGGTGGAGACATTTTCTCAATTCCATGTGATGATTTTTACCCTCAGGGCCAAGACAAGAGGAGAACAAAACATTTTTAAAAAATCTTATAAACATAAAATCATATAAACTTTTGGAATTAGAACAGACACCTAAAGAAAGGTTATAGGAGTCGGCAAATTATTAGCATCCCTTAAAGTTTTAACTCTTTTTTTCTTTAATTTTTATAAAGTTTTAACTCTTTGAGTGCTAGCCTGCTAGGAAACTTTCAGCAACTACTGATTCTGTTGCATTATTTCTACCATCTACTACCTCTTCTCTGTCATCCTCATATTCCCTGATCTATAAGAATTAAACAGGGCTTCCCTGGTGGCGCAGTGATTGGGAGTCCGCCTGCTGATGCA
>NC_041228.1:62428078-62453048 GCF_002837175.3 Physeter macrocephalus | reverse complement strand
TCCGGAGCCCGTGCTCCGCGGCGGGAGAGGCCGCGGCAGTGAGAGGCCCGCATACCGCAAAAAAAAAAAAAAAAAAAAAAAAAAAAAGAATTAAACAGGGGTCCATAATAAGCCTTCAGAAATAAGCCTCCTGTGTTTACTGGAAAGACACACCACTCGGTCTTCAATGAAGTAAAGGAAAGATCCACCGATCTACCATGTTTTCCTGAACCTTTGGGCCGAAGATGGTTGGTTCCATGTCTCCTGATTTCCCTGAGGAGCCGTTTTTAGAGAAGGTAATTATTTTCCCTCAAAGCTAGGCTTTGTTTCCAGATAAAATAAGGTGACAGTACAAAAGCAGATCCATTTCCCTGGGATTTCAGAAACAAACAAAAATCTCTGTAGCATAAAAAATAACAGTGATACAATAATAATTAACGCTATCAGGGAGGCAATCTGAAGTGGTCAATAACTATTAACAGATCATCTCCCTTTGTTGCTAATGTTGAACTAGTGATTTCAACAGTGGCCGCTGCTAGGAGTCTTACTTTCTAGTTCGTATTCTGCCATCACTGGGGCAGGGGCAGGGGCAGGGTGTCTTTATGTTCTTAAATTTTTGATATTTTTAAAAGCAAAAACCATTAATAACAACTGCTAGAAGAGTCAGGAAGGACTGAGCAAGTTGCAAAACTCTGTATCTGAAGTAGTCATTAAAGCAAGGAATCTGGAAAGAGACTAAACCAGTGAAAGTGAAATATAAAAGGTTAATCGAGCGTTAAAAATATCTTTTGCCTATCGTGTCATCAAAACAGTATTTTTTTCCTTGTGGTAGGAACACTTAACACGAGATCTACCCTGTTAAAACGTTAAGCACACACGACGGTATTATTAACTACGGGCACAATGTCGTAGAGAGCTCTAGAACGATTCATCTTGCTTTAACTGCAGCTTTATACCTTGGAACAGCAACTTCCAATTTCTCCCTCCCTTCAGCCCCTAGCAACCACCATTTTACTGTTTCTATGCGTTTGACCATTACAGATCTCGCCTATAAGTGTCATGCAATATATTTGTCCTGTGACTGGCTTATGTCACTAAGCATAATGAACTGAGCATTTTTTAAACAGCTAAGTGAAATCTTTATGAAGGCGTTAACTAGCTAGAAATACAAGCTCTTAAGCTAAATGTCTGTTAATCATAAACTATTCTAACACACTACTCCCAAACTACATAATACCACCCCAAAAGACTTCTGACAGAGGGACTGTGCCTAGAACTTGGATAAGAGTTTTACGATACCGGTAAAATCAGAGATCTTTGCATCACAGCTTTTCACTATGTAGGTTCCTCCAATTTAATCATAAGTCAATAATTAAAGCAAGCATAAGAAAGTTATTTGCTAGAATGTCCCGCATAGGTTTATCTTCCACCTGCCAAGACTGAATTACCTCTAGTATTATCACTAGGTGAAAACAAAAGGGAAGAATCCAAGAGCGCATTTCAAATTAGAGACTAGGGCCTAACGAAAAGTATATCAATTAGCTCTAAAAGTTATCAGAGGGCCATGGAAGCTGGCAAGGTTAGATGTGCCAAGTATCCTACCTACAAGCAAAGTAAAAAGCAAGTAGATGCAATGCTTGGTGATCAGAGAAAACCATGATCTAAAATAAAAGACGCTCAGCAGGTAAGAGAGGAGAGACCGTTCTTGAAAGTTTGCGCCAATTAACAAGCAATATTAACTTTAAAATTGGGTTAGTTTGGGATAAAGATGGAAATCTTGAACACTTTAATATCATATGTATCTAAAAATAATACAAAAACCAAGACCGCCTCCATTTTCCAATTAGTGTTTCAGACACTCAGAAGTAAACAGCAGCCATAAAATAGGGGCATTTAAAAAAAAAAAGAATTTCAGAAGTCTAGAAGTATCAAATTGAACAATATGAAACTGCCATTTTTTGTACATTGAAAAGTTTGAACATCAGAATTTTCACATGGTTCCACCAAAGAAAAGGGAGGGCTCATTAATTTAATGGTAAGAATAAAAACCTGAAGACATGCTCAGAGTTCATGGTTTCACAAGAAGGTTTCCTTCAATGCGAGAATAGTACTGAAGCAGGAAAAGGATTTTTAATATTCTATGATAAACGTTATGTCTCAAATCACACAAAACTAGGACCAGTCAGTACCTGCTCAAATGAGCCTAAGAATAAAATTTTCCACATATAACCGTCCCACTTTCTTTTTTGGCTAACATGTGACATCCAACCCTAGTAAAATTCTATTCCCAGTCGGTTTCTCCACGCCCTGGTTGGATGCCTGAACCTGGCTATCACGGGTAGAACTTCAGGGGCGGGCCCACATACACCTCACTTCTCAATCGACTATTCACCACTTTGTCCTACTACCTCCAGCCCTCCTCTGCTGCTCGTTCTTTTAACCTTGGCACACTGCCAGTCCCATCTGTCTTTGTCAGCCTCTCCCCACCCCCTTCCTTTCAATATACCAGTGATCTAGTCTTTCTTGCATAGAATGGGGGGAATTCTGCTGAACCTCAGTCACTCTGCCTTTCCCATGTAGGTAAGCTTTGCGGTTCAAAGAATGTCTGCTGGATTTTGTCATGTAACTTTACATTTCTGCCTTATCTGAATCCTGGTGAGTTTCTCAAAACCAATCTCATCTATAAGGCATCAATAAACAGAATGTGAATGTTATAAATTAGAATAATTTTCTAAGGCGGAGTTGTACACACCTCCAACTTTAATATTAGAACAAAGGGACTCACCTACACTAGGTAGGTTTCCATGTGGATGGTATTTTCTTTCCGGCACACAAAAGCACTGTGCTCCCTCTGGAAGTATTTCAGGGGTACTTTTTTTAAAGTAACTTTCTGGACTCCGGGAAATGTACACAGGCTCTGAGTCAACTCCATCACATTCAGTATTAGGGAAGTAATTTATATGAGGAAGGGAACCGCAATGTGCCTTCGACATTTTTTGAGGGCGGAAAGTTTCAGAAGAGTGCAGGTACATTTCTGACTCATTCTATTGGGCTTAATCATTTTCCACCTTTGATTCCGGCAGTTGTAGAACCTATTTGGTGATGTCACCAAAGGACTGACAAACATTTGATATTCCACTGTTGCGAAGGACCGGGGCAGAACCACCCATCCTGTGCGTACATACCTTGAATTTGCTATTTCCACTTTGGTTCTCGCCATGGCGGCTGCCCTTTGCGCTCCTTCGATCGCTCTGTCCACCTTCTCCCTAGTTTTTGTATTTCTTATTGGTATAAGCTGCTTCCTTATTCCACGGACCAGAATATTATTTTTGTATTTTCCCTCCTCCTTGGAGCCGTCGGGAAACACGGTGCAGCCGTACCCGTGCCTCTTGTTATTTGCCCACTCGCCTTCATATTTCATGCCGTTGGAGCGCTCGCTGATGCCGAAGCCGGTGCGCTTGTCGTTCTTCCACTCGCCCATGTAGGTTTCCGTGGTGGTGGCGTCCACGTGGTCTTCCACCGGGCAGAAATCACAATCTACTTCGCCGAAGCTGATGGTGGAGTTGGCGTCACTGGAGCTGATTCGGCTCATGGCGGCGTCGCTGCGGACCGAGCTCCGCTTGCTGGAGATGGAGGACTTGGATTCGGACTTGCGCAGTTTCATGCTTCCCAAGAGGGAGCCCCGGCGGAAGAGGCCGCCCTTCTTCTTGCCCGCGAGCTCTGCGTCGGCATGGAAGTTGAGCACGAAGCCCCCGCGGCTGCCGGCCGGGCTGTCGGCGGCGGTCGCGGCGTCGTGGAGGACGCTGCCGTTGCTCTGCTCGCTGCGCAGCGAGGCCAGCGACGTGCGCAGCGGCGAGCGGATCACCGTGGCCATGCCATAGGGCACGCTCTGGCGCACGCCGTAGCCGTGCCGCATGCCGCCGGCCCACTGGCCCTGGTAGGTACCTTCGAGAGATCGCAAGAGAGCACAGCGTGAGTCTGGGGCCGAGGGGGCGCTGGCGCCTGCGAGCGCGGGGCACGCACAGCGAGAGCCCTGCGCGCAGGCCCGGCGGCCCAAGGTGCAATCCCGCACATTGCCAAGTCAACCCTTAGGGATGCTTTTAAAACTCCATTTGTGAATCCCGTCCCTGAGATGTTGTGCCTAGACCTTTTCTGTAATTGTATATAGGCTTTTTGTATACAGCTGTGGTGGCTAAAAAGCGTGCACTGTTTACCTTTGGGAAAACTGAGATAAGGCCAGAGGAAAACTTCCACACTTAGCATTATGGAATTCATCTCAGGGCAAAGGTGTGCTTGACAGTGTCCACTAAAACTCTGTTGACACCAGATCACTTTTTCAATGAATAGTATGCCTTCTCAGGAAAAGGATAATCTCTAATCGAAAGCATTGGTTTTCAGTAAGTTTTTCTATTAAATAAATTAGCAGAGACGTTTAAAAATTAATCTGGAGCAGCTTTTTAAATAACCTTAGGAGGAACTGAATGTTAAGATTAGGGAACTTAGAATTTTCTCTTCTACATCAAGTTCATTTCCTTTTAATTAAAGGAAAATTTTAAATTAAAATATCCCCCAAAAGAAGCTATGTAGAAATTTTAAGATGTAATTACTTCATTATTCCTAACTCACAATATCACAGAAAATCAATCATGATAACAGTCCGTCTTGACTTCTTTCAGCCTCTGATTATACCGAGCTACCTTGCCATTTTATGTTGCCGTGAAAAGGTTTCTATTGCATGGCATACATTTATTTTTAAAATACCGGGAAGTGCTGCTCATAGTTTTGTATCATTGTGTTAACAAGGGCTGATTATTGCATTTAAAAGTTAAAGCCATAATGGCTCCAAAGTCAAAAGTTTTGACTAATTTCCAGACTACCATCTCTTTCATGTTCATTCTGATATATTTTTGGTATATAAATAGACAGTAGCAGGGAGACAATGAAATATGAAATGGGTCTGGTACTGTGAATGTCATATTCTGGGTAGGTCTTAACATCTTAACCTGACACCTAAGAACTTCTGAGGAGGTGGACATAAACCCCAAAGGATAAGATAGTCAAATAAAACATTTCAGGTCAAGAAGCTTTCTACTGAATATTAGCCATCTCCAAACAGGGAAGGAAATTATTTCCTTAATAATTATTTCTTTAATAGGGAAGGAAATTGAATTATTAGGAAATTGCAACGGACTTTCCCTTTTCCTGATAGATAAAATTTTCAGTTCTAAGATAAAAGTTATACAACCTGACTTACACGCACCAAAACTACCTTATTTTTAAATACTTTGTTTAAATAAACAAGGAATGCTATAATTGTATCCTTCTAACTTTTCTACATAATGACAAGTTAATTTTGCTAGAAACTTCCAACATACTGTTTGATATCAGGAAGTATTTACACTTTTAAAATGCAACCATACTGTCTTAGGAATTCCTAACACTGAGGGGAAATTAACAGCTAGTTTCCTTAAACTGCTATCTCCAAAAAGCATTTAGAAATACCAACGACGTATTGCTTGAAAAATCTAAGTGGTTTAAGGCAACAGCAATAATTAGAAAGTTTAGGTTGTTGCTTAACTGTCCAGTTGAGAAGCAGAACAATGGCATTGGCTATATTCCCATCCTATTCTGTTGAGGAACAGTATATGGAAGAATTCCTCCACAAAATTGCTAGAAACCAATTTACAGTCAAAGTGTTAGTGGCTCATCTGAAATTTAAAACAGGTTTAGTTTAGTCAATGAACCTAGCAAAAAAAAGGGCCTCTAGTTCTTTATGAAGCAGGTGGTTTCCACCTGCTCCCTGCTGCTCAAATAAAGCTCTAATTAGTTCCTCACAATCCCTTAAATATAGATGCATAGTTCACAAGTTTAAAAATTATTTTCATGGGTTTGAAGTTATGTTCTATGATTCTGTATCTGGGAGCTGATTTTCTAGATATAGCCATTTTCACTAAATAAGCTTGTAGTGGAAGGCATCCAGTTCAGAAAGAATTCCAGTCAAATTTAGACTTTATTATGCCAAACTTAAATCTACATGCTGTGAATGGGTATGTGCATGTAAAAGTATGCATAAGATTAACAAAACAATGTGTCTTCCTAGATATTTTCAATAGTTTCATGACAGGTGAAAAAAGGAACCACAGCAGGATCAGAATTTGCACCAAATATTCTGGGCACCTAGACTTGGATTTCTTGAGTATGGTACTAATTTATTCTTAATATTCAGGGGATTTCTATTTCAGTAACACTTCACACACAAATCACTAATAAAATAAACCGAGTGATACTTGTCAATGGAATTATGACTTCCTTCCTCTAGTTTAATGTCACCACAAAATACATGGAATCAGATTTTCCCTAGGTCTGAAAGGGTAGCTAGGGATGGACTTGCGGTGCAGAGGCAAAAAGTAAAAATAGGGGAAGTGATATGTCCTCTTTTGGCCAAAATCTTTGTATGAAATAAGTTGTAGCAATACACTTCCATTTAGACCCCCATATTACGATTCAGGACTTTCTAATTAACTGATTGGCATATGAAAGAAAAACACAGAGTAGGAATTCAATAGTGATTTAAGAGTTTTTTCTCCCCTTCCTAATTGGTAGCATATTAGATTGTTTTTTTGGTAGAAAAAGAGAACCACAGTCCTACAGTGATGCCAAATTTTGAGGTTTTTAAAAAATTCTTTTAAAAGTTAGTTTTAAAACAAGATGCTGATTATCCACAGTCATCCTAGACACTTATTTGAGCTTCTACAACACGTACATAGAGGACCTTTACTGTGCTACATATATATTTTGATTGCTAGGTATAGTGAATACTCTAAACCAAGAGATTTTGTTTAATGAGTAGTAACTTTAAAAGAAGACTCATTTATTTTTAGCCTTCCAAATACTTAAGTAAAAGAACTATCCATGGCCTTCTTGAAAGGTTATAAAATAATGCACACATTTGAAAGATAAGTTTTGTATTCCAACTTTTGAGCATGGAATTTAGTTATATTGTAGACCCAGGGCCTCCAATAAAATCCAATCACAAGCTAACATGTTTGTAAGGCTGTCAACCAAGGCACTCTATGCCCATTCAGAACATTTAAGGGCCCTAATTAACGACTGTGCAACTTGAGACTCATGCAGCCCATATACAAGTATTAGAGAAAGTCCCCCTCCCCTTTTAATCCCTGAGAACCATATCCTTCATTTATACTGTAGGATGAAAAGATGTCCTTTTTAGCAAATCCTACCATTCTGCCGTTTTGCATTTGAAACACGGCCCAACTGTTCTGAGTAAGTGAAGTGTACAAATTGTATAAGCTTTTATATAAGCAGTGGCCTGACTGGGGTTGCCGTGGGCTGGAGAAACTTTTAACTGGATCCCTTTAATATTCTCCAACTCTGAGCTGCAGAATTCTGAAATGTGACCTTGCTTCCTACAACCCTCTTCAATTAACTGATTATGTTTAGTATAAGAACATGTATTTTGCCAAAGCATAAGACATTCATGCTTCTCAGTTTATTACAAAAGGAAATTCATTATTGAAAATACCTGTTTCAATAATATATGTTTCCTGGTTGGAAAAAAGAAAAGGGAACTATGCCCTCTTATATACAAAATTTCTTTTGCAAATATTGTTTAAACATTAAAACAAGGTGAATTTTGCTCACAGCCAGCATACCATTTCGGTCATACACCTTAGTGCAAATCGGCGATTCCACACTGCCATTCTCAGGAGTAAAGTAGCTGTTAACTTAGCAACTATACCTTTCAATTGTATTTTTTAAAACGTAGACTCCATTGTTCATTTCTAAAGTGTTTTCCTCATAATTTGTCCAGTTATCTGCAGCTCAACAATGAGTACCTTCTTTTGATGGAAAACCAATACTTCAAGAAACCGAATGAAAACAGAAAGAAAACCCCACATCCTCCGAATCCCACCTGCATCAGGTGGCCTCTCCACTCCCATAAGGAGGATGTTTCCAAAAGCACCTCAGATAAGGAACAATTCCCCAACATCCTAGTTAATGGGGTTCTGGCTTCTATCTTTAGGCTACTAGAGGACCAGAAGCGAAATACGACTCCACGTGAAACCAATCCCAGGCGCGGTCCGCAGCGACCGCCAGCCTCACAAGCCCAGAGCGTTCGCTGTAACTCCACGGGAGTGGCGATTTCAAACCCGCCCGGGAGAGGGAGGGATCAGGAACGTAATGTGACGGGCTCAAGTGACAGCGCTCCCTCTCCAGCCCAACCCTCCCGGGCGCGCTCCCTCCCGGTGGCAGCGCGGCGCCGGCCGGGTATATTCACGCCTTGCTCCCCCGGGTGTGCACACACCGCCCGCTCCAAGAACCGGGTCGGATCCAACCCTTGCGCACCAGTCGAGTCCCACTGCACCCTCCCGGGAAGGGCGGGCGCGGGAAGAGGGCGGGAGGCTTCCCCAGGTGTTTTGGCGGGTTTCCGGACACGTGCGCCTCGCGTCCTCCCCGCTTCCCCGCAGTCTGGGCAAAGCCCACCGCACTAGCTCGCGGAGCAGCCGAGCCGCCAGCGACGCCGCTCACCTCCGTCCCCGTAGGTCTCCACGCCGTACCCGTCCTGCAGCCCGTTACTCCAGGTACCCTCGTAGCGAGCGGGGGTGCACAGGCTCTGCCGAACCCCGTAGCGCCCCTTGAAGCCATGTGACCACTCCCCCCGGTACATCCACTTGCCCTTCGTCTCCACCCCCAGCCCGTGCCGCTTGCCCTGCGCCCAGTAGCCCTGGTAGGTGTTGCCGCTGGGCCAGGTGTAGCCTCCGACCACCTCGAAGCCGTGCGACCAGGAGCCCGAGTACTCGCCCTGGCCCTTGGGCCCCGTGCAGATGCCATGCCCGTGCGCCTTGCCCTCCTCCCAGCCGCCGCAGTAGGTGCCGCCATCGTCGAAGTCGAACCTTCCGCCCGTCATTCGGGGGGCAGCCCCGGCGCGCTCCCCGCGGGGGCACGGACGCGGGCAGAGCTGGGCACGGCAGGGTGTAGCTCGGGGGTGGAGGCCCGGCGGGCGAGCTCACGACAGCGCCCCGGGCAGCTCGCGCCGCCGCTCGGCTCCAGTCCGACGCCGCCCCCGTCCTCCCCTCTTCTCTCGCCGCCGCTGCCGCCGCTGCCGCCACCGCCGCCTTCCTCCTCCTCCTCCTCCTCCTCCTTCGCCGCCGCCCTGGCCAGCGCCGCGCGCGAGAGGACAGCCCGGGCTCCGGAGCGGACCTTCAGCTGCTCCCGCCCGCCCACGTGAGCCGGGCGCCGCCCCGCGCCCGCCCCTCGTCCCCTCCCCGGGCGCCGAGGCCCGGCCCCGCTGCGCTCCCGCACCGCCGCCCCCACCCCCCACCCCGACCCGGGCCCTGCCCCCAGCCCCGGGAGCCGCCGCTTCCCCGGCGTGCGGGCTGGCTCGGGACCGGCCGGCGCGCGTGTGTTCGCGCAGCGGGAGGAGGGTGGGAGGGCGATTGTGCCCAGGGCCGTGCGCGAGTCCCCGCCTGCCTGGAGGCGGGGAGGCGAGGCCGCGTGTGTGGAGGCAGCTCGCGGGCGGCGGAGGCCCCGGTGTTTGTGTTTGGGGTTTATCAATGTGGTGAAGCGCCCATAAGTGCGGCCACGTGTGTGTTGAGGGAAAACTCATATGCGTGTTTGTCTGCATAGGGTTCGTAGTTGCATTTTTTTCGGCCTTCCAATTTGTGTACTGTTGCGTTTGTCATGCTCAGCTGTCACCGTGAATTAACACCCCCCAGATACATGTATGCATGTGAGATAAGTCTGCCACAGCCTAGATGTAATTGTGCAGAATGTTCTTTTACACCTACCCATTTCGAAGCACGTGTGTTTGCATTTATTTAATGAATATACAGGGGGAGAGCAATGCAGTTTGAAAAAGCACAGAATAAACTGGTGAGTTTTTTTGTTTGTAATAATGAAGAGGGTGTTTTTAACCTGTCTTTGCAGGGAGATAGGGTATTTGCTTCTACCTCAGAGCCTTCTCCCTCTAATGCCTCATTTATTCTTCCAACAACCCTAGAAATTCTTCAGCCCGGAGCTGTGTACCCAGCGGGCAGACGGCTCAGTCTGTGTATGTTGTATAAGTGTCTGGAATGTACACCTGGTACCGCTCCACTGGCATCCACAGTTTAAGAAAGTAAATAGAAGCTTTCAAGGAGGAACATGGTAAGTAAAACACTGCTCTAAACTTACAAAGAGTCCCTGACCTACAAAACTGGAGAAAGGTGTCAGCTGATCTGCTTTCCAGCTGCAACACTGCTTTGTTGAATTCACTTTAGACAACTCTTTTAAACTTTTAAACCTCTATTTCACCATCTTCCAAATGGGAGTGGCAAGATTTACCATTCACTTTCTATGTTAGATAATAACTGAATATACTGTGGGTGCAGTGTAAAGCCAAACATCAGAGATTTGTTAATAGGCAAGTTGCTAAGTCAGTATTGCCTCTGGGGAAAGCAGGCACTGGTTTCAACCTCACCCTTAAAATACCCATGGGAGACACTTCTCTGTGGTTCATAGCCAGGGGTCTTTGGTTAGCCTCTCAAGGACACTGCTTTGCAGAGTATTCATGGTATTCCTTAGGCTGAGAGGCTTTTGGATGACATAGTGAACACCAGAGGCTGCCAAAGTTTCTCTCACTAGGTTTTGATAATCAGATAAAAATATAAGGACAGGTGTCAGGGAAGGCAGCAGGGAAAAAGGAGACTAAACTGCACAGAAAAGGAACTGAAACTGACCTTGATTGTCTCTCGCTCAGGACTGGAGCTGGCCTTTCCTGCTTATCTGGCTGAAATACTGAAAGAAAAATCTCAGTTTACACAGAGCCAAATCACCAAAGAGAATTAGAAACCCTTATCCATGGCGCTGCCTGCAGAGTTGCCAGGAATAGTGCTTACCCTAGTGGCCTGAAATAATTATGCACCTTGCTCAGCATCTTGTCCTGGGGATTGATTTAGGCTGGGGATTGATTTAGGCCACTGGGAAAACGAGGGCCCAGGATTTTGCCGCTGAGCCATAATTCCATTTTTCTGGATCAGGAGCTAGTGTAGACAGTCACATTTCCATCTGTTTTGGGTTCTTTTTGATACGTGAAACGGTGTCATTGCTCAGGCCGACATATTTCTTTCTCATTTTGAACTGGATTTCTTCATAGAGTAACCTTTGTTTCTTTGCCTTTTTATTTTCGACCCACCCATGTGTGTTAGGGTCTACATATATGAACATTTAAGGGCTAAACCTGTGTTTGCAAGCATGGTGGAAACATTTAATGCTTTTTTACTTTTCCGAATTAGCTCTCAGGCAAATGATGGACTTTCTGAAATACACAGCACAGAGTATAAGTAAGTTTCTGGATCTATAATGGATGTGTAGTCCATCTATGGTAGATGGACAAAGGACGTTGGTGCAAACACATCTGGGAAGAATATGGAGATTTGGGGACAGTAAAAGATATGCCCATTTATCCCTTAATCTTTTCCTCTTGCTATCCCGAATAGATGTCTTCCTTGGAAGGACCCTTCATTAGAAGAAAGAATCCACCACCAGGTGTCTGCTATTACATTTCAACTAATCAGTCCTAAACCGACTCTGCCACTGACTCTCTTCACGGGGGAAAATTAGTATTGAATTTTTGGTAGTTCACTGAGAGATTTTTGGCAAAAAATCATGCATACAAAGCATACAACCCATGCTTCCATTTACCTGCTGTCATCCCGGTGGAATGTTTCCCCAGTCTGACTGAAGTGTTCATTGACGTCAGTGTTCAGGTTCAATGGTAACGGTTGGAGAAGACAAGGGAACGAGAACCAGGAAGAGGAAGAGGTGCTGAGAACCGTGGCACAGCACGTAGGAGGTAGTGGAATAACGCTGCAGTTTACTAGTTGGGGTTAGTAATGTCCTTATTTTCCCTCTCACTCTGAACCTTTGCCCTGGATAAGGGCGGAGTTGAATTTAGCTTTAAGAGGAGATTAGTAAGAAGAGAATATGAATGTTGGTTTGACAGGTGGGGTGCGGGAGGCCATTAAAGCCCAGGGGCCAGCAGCCACGCTAGCGCTTGGTTTTTCTCCACTGTTCAAAACGCGGTGCTTGTAGATTTCCATTCTAGAAAATTTTGTAACAAAAAGTAAGCAATTTGAGTGTGAATGTCTAGTAACAACGTGTTGGTGAGGATGTTCTGCTTAGAATTTGATCTTTTTTTTAAGAGAAGGTGTGTTTAAAATACTATTGGTGATTTCATTTTATTTACATATTAGAATTAGTTACTGAGAATTTTTAATAAAACTACAAATGACAGAAAGCTAATCTGGCGGTGTATGCTGTCCAAAGTGTGTTTATTGATTCAAAGTGTAAAAAAGCAAGTAGAATTTAAATTACTTGATTTATTATATAAGTCAGAATGAGTTTTACTACTATTATATATAGGACGGATAAACAACAAAGTCCTACTGTATAGCACAGGGAACTATATCAATATCCCATGATAAACCATAATGGAAAAGAATATGAAAAAGAATATATATGTATAACTGAATCACTGCTCTACAGCGAATTGACAAACTGTAAATCAGCTATACTCAAGTAAAATTTCAGAGTATTATTAGCATATCTGTGATAAAAGATTCATAAAAATTTTAAAAACGTGCCCACAATAAAAAAAAAGTTAAGAAATATGGCCGTAAGCCTTGCAGATACCATGAA
The DNA here is from genome assembly GCF_002837175.3 of Physeter macrocephalus. Classification (NCBI taxonomy): domain Eukaryota; kingdom Metazoa; phylum Chordata; class Mammalia; order Artiodactyla; family Physeteridae; genus Physeter; species Physeter macrocephalus. The sequence goes on along the minus strand of NC_041228.1, from coordinate 62,440,370 downwards.
GTCAGAAGAGGAAGCGGCTTACGAAATTAATGATCTTCACAACTTTGAAGGAAACTACGGTATGCCAGATTATGTGCTAAGTTCTTTACGTGCATTAATTCATTCAAATCTCATTATAACCCATGTGAGTAGTACTAGTGTTATAACCATTTTACAGAAGAAGAAAATAAGCTTTAAAACAGTTCTGTGCCCAAGATCATTCGAGGTAGAAATGGTTGAGCTGGAACTTAAACCACGTCTGTCTGATTCTCTTCATTACCACTCTTTATTAGAGTGAGGGTGAGAACTTCCAGATGGAGGAAGGAAGGAAGCAGCCTGGGTGGAGAGCAAGAAGGGGTGGTGGAGATGACTTTTATTTATTTTTTAGAATAGCTGCCCAGATGACGGAGACGCTACTGGCTAGAATTAAAGAAATGGAGGGGGGCTTCCCTGGTGGCGCAGTGGTTGCGCGTCCGCCTGCCGATGCAGGGGAACCGGGTTCGCGCCCCGGTCTGGGAGGATCCCACATGCCGCGGAGCGGCTGGGCCCGTGAGCCGTGGCCGCTGAGCCTGCGCGTCCGGAGCCTGTGCTACGCAACGGGAGAGGCCACAACAGAGGGAGGCCCGCATACCCCCCCACAAAAAAAAAAAGAAATGGAGGAAGAAGAGTAAATTATAGAGGTTGGGAAGATAGGTTCATATAGGAAAAGATGATCCAGAAATATATCTCAGAGATGTTCAATAGGCAGTTGGTAATGCAGGTCAAGGACTAAAAATAAAGTAGTTGATAAGTAAATATAGTTGTCCTCAGTATCTGTGCAAGACTGGTTCCAGGGCTGCCCCTCCCAATACCCAAACCCACGATGTTCAAGTCCCTTATAGAAAATGGCATAGTATTTGTACACAACCTACGTACATCCTCCCATATTCTTTCAATCCTATCTAGATTTACCTATAATAACTAATACAATGCAAATGCTATGTAAATAGTTGCCAGCACGTGGCAAGTTCAAGCTTTGCTTTTTGAAACTTTCTGGAATTCTTTTTTTTTTTTTTTTTTCAAATATTTTCAGTCTGCGGTTGGTTGAATCTGTGGAGGTTGAATCTGATGCAGCATAAGGAAGGCCAACTGTAATCCCTGAGTTTCTCTTCTGACAGCTCTCTTTCAGTAGCCCTTCCCTTTGAGACTTGTACCATTCATGCTGGCCCACTCTTTAGGAAGCCAGCAACTTGCTCTGTGCTGTATTTTTCAGAAAATCCGTATTCTCTAGGTCACTCCCCTTGTTTATCTAGGACCAAAGGCTTAGCTGCTCTCCCCCTACCTGCTGTTGCCTGCCATTGTCCCAAGCAGCCTCATCGTGGCCTCACTGTCTGTCGTCTTTCTCAGCATCATGCCCTTTATCTTAAAGTCCTCAGACAGAGCGTGGCCCTTACTTTGACCCATACGTAGGCCAACACTGAAAACTAGAACTTGACAATCTCACTCTGACAACATTCGCTGGTCTTTCCCATTCACTGAACAAGCCATGGACTCTTAGCCAAGTCTCCACTCCTTTGATGCCCTTCATGTCCTCCTGGCCCTTTCCTATCCTGCCTGAAGGCCCTAATGCATCCTTTCCTCAGCATTGTACTTTCTATAGTGACCTCCTAGTTCATCTGCCTGCCCAGCCCCCAAGCCTAAGCCACAGTTTCTCATCCCCTGCTCCTAGGAAGCCCCTTCCGGAGAGAATCACATTTACCAGTTGCCATTGCAAATCATGGGTGGCAAGCCTCAGGCTAACCCCTCCACACTGCATGGCCGATCTCTTCTCAGGCAACTTCCAGAAGCCCATCACCATCCCTGAGCCCCTCTTTCTTTCCTACTGGTCTTCTCCCTCATGGAGGAAATGAGCTAACCCCTGGGAACACCTTCCTTCTCTTCAGATTGGTTCTCATTTTCTTCCTCTCTTCACGACCTCATCCCAGAGGAAAAGATGTCCCTTTTCCTCTCCACGTTCTGGGTCAATTCCTTCTCCCTTGGATATACTTTAATTTCTTTTCTTCCCTCCAACAGAGGTGCTCGTGTGTCCTCTATGTTAAAACAGCCCTCATTTCCTGGTCCCGCTTTCACCTCAAGTCTCCTGTCTGTTCTGGAAACTGCAGACTTCCCTGAATGAGTAGGTTACGTTCAAGTCTTTCCTCCCCACCTCTCATTCTCATGTCACTCGATTTGGGTTCTATCCTCAGCAGTCTAGTGGAGCTTGTTTAGCCATTAGGGACCTCCTAGTCGACAGATACAGTGGCATCTCTTCAATTCCTATCCTGCTGGGCGTGGCAGCTGCGAGTTTGATATTTGTGAACACTTAACCTCCAGCAGCTTCTGTAAAACCCATATCTCTCAGCTTATCTCTCCTCTCCCTCTTCCTCTTTTGCCACTTTAGCTGTCTCTTTCCCTGTGTATTTTTCTTCTCATCCCTTTCTAATCTCCTTACTATCTTTTGTGTCCAAAACATTAGCTTCATCGTAGCCAAATCTCCTGTAATTACTGGATACTTGTTGGCTTATTTTATACAACTAGGCAATCCTGCCCTAGGGCCCAAGAGTCTAACTTAGAAATAGTCTAATTCTGTTATAAAAACACCAGCTGAGCCTTATTTAAGTCTCAAGGGCAGTTCTTTGGTTTCTTCCCATGACTTGTCCCTTGTGGCTCTCTGCCTGCTCTTTTTAATGAGCAGTGGTCCCCTAGACTGAGCATATGTGTCCAATGATGAGGCTCACAGGGGGTTTCAGAAAAGTCCTAACAATGAAAAAGGTAAATGACCGGTTAAAGGGAGACTTAAAAGAGATAGTAAGCTTGAAGACACAGAGTAGACTGTTTCAGGTACTAGGTCTGTGCATTGAAGACCTAGTACCTGAAGCGAACCATAAAATGTATTTCTATGTGTGTACGTATATCTATGCACTAGTATATATGATTACTCGGTTAGGTTTGGAGACAGAGAAGTAGCTCAGACCTTGCTCTTAAGGGTATAAAACATACCTAAAGAGGCAGGAGATAAAAACGAAAAATAATAAAAGTGCAAGGGAGACAACTATAAGTAGCAAACAAGCACCAAATGTGATAAGGGTTCAGAGGATAGAGTAGTTTTGTGGGCTGCTATAGTTGAAACGATTCTCAGGAATCATGGGCGTACTGTTTAGCTTTGTGGATAATGTAGAAGGGGCATCCTTCCAGATATCTCTAAAGGGATGGTCTTCTTAAGAGACACTGTACAGAGGGAAGGAATGAGGGGAATCCATGACTGTGATTGGGAGAATAGAGGAGACCTCCTGGAAAAGAGGTCCCTGGAATTGAAGGAGAAAAGAGGATGAGTTCATCTCTTTCATGCAACAGTGAAAATCATAATGCTTTATTCTGAAAATATGGATGAAAGGCAACTCAGAATTTGAAATAACACAAATTGGGGGTGGGGGCAAGGGACTGTAAACACATACTTGGGAATGTTGCTATTCAGATGGTAAAAGTTGTGAAAATTGATGGGATAACCATTTCCTAAAAAGGTTGAATAGAGAAGGGTAGTACATCAACATCCATTCATGATAAAGACTCGACTCTTTCCAAAGTGGGTATAGAGGGAACATATCTCAACGTAATAAAAGCTATTTATAACAAACCCACAGCCAACATAATACTCAATGGTGAAAAGTTTAAAACCTTCCCACTAAAATCTGGAACAAGACAAGGATGCCCACTCTCACCACCTCTATTCAACATAGTATTAAAAGTCCTAGCTACAGCAATCAGATGATAAAAAGAAATTAAATGTACCTGAATTGGAAGGGAAGGAGTAAAATTGTCATATGCAGAATACATGACACTACACATAGTAAACCCTAAAGACTCCACACAAAAACTACTAGAATAAATGAATTCAGCAAGGTAGCAGGATACAAGATAAACATACAGAAATTGGTTGCATTTCTTTACACTAACAATGAAATATCAGAAAGGGAAAGTAAAAAAAAAAAAAAACTCTTTTAGAATTGCATCAGAAAAATAAAATACTTAGGAATAAACCTGACCAAGGAGGTGAAAGACATATATGCTGAGAACTAGAAAACATTGATAAAGGAAACTGAAGATGATTTAAAGAAATGGAAGGAGATCGCATGCTCTTGGATTGGAAGAATTAATATTGTTAAAATGGCCTTACTACCCAAAGCAATCTACAGATTTAATGTGATCCCAATCAAATTACCCATGACATTTCTCACAGAACTAGAACAAATAATCCTAAAATTTATATGCAATCACAAAAGACCCAGCCAAATTGCCCAAGAATTGGCAAAGCAGTCCTGAGGAAAAAGAACAAAGCTGGAGGCATTACACTCTGAGACATTAGACAATAATACCGCAAAGCTACAGTAATCAAAACAGCAAGGTATTGGCACAAAAACAGACATTTATTCTTCCTCTCTGTTTGTTTGGTTGTTCTTTATATTTTCTAATTCTTTTTAAAAAACTTCTACCTTCTCGTTCTCCTGATCCATTCTTCTCGCAAATTCTTTGATCATCTTATGATCATTATCTTGAATTTGTTCTCAGATAGACTGCCTATCTCCTCTTCACTTAGTTCTTCTTCTGGGGTTTTATATCTTGTTCCTGTGTTTAGAACATGTTCCTCTGTCATCACATTTTGCCCAACTTCCTGTTTTTATTTCTTTGTATTTGGTAGGTTAGTTATGTTTCCTGATATTGGAGAAGTGGCCTTTTATAGGAGATGTCCTGTGCTTCCAAACAGTATACACCCCTTTGGTTACCAGAGCAATATGCTCTAGTGGTGCCCCCTATGTGGGCTGCATGGGTCCTTCTGTTGTGGCAGGTTGAATACAGTGGGCGTTCTTGTAGCTGGGGCTGCGACCCAGTCTGGTTGGTTGCTGGGACCTGCTGTTGATAGGGCTGAGTCACAAGGCAGCTGGTTGTGGAACCCAGGGATCCCCAGGGCTTGTGCTAGCTCAGTGGGTGGAGTTGAGACCCAGGATATCCCAGGGCTGGTGCCTGCCTTCTAGTGGACAGAGCTGGGTCCTGGGGTCTGGCTACAGGGCCCAGGGATACCAGAGCTTGGGTCAGACCACCGGTGGTTGGGGCCAGGGCCCAGTCCATCTCAGGGCTGGTGCCGGCCTGCTGATGGGTGAGCAGAATCTGCAGACTGTGGGGCTATGGTTTCCCTGGAGCTGATATCAACCTGCTGGTGGGTATGGGTGTTCTCAAGGCTAGAACAGGCTTGCTAGTGGCTGGATCTGGATCCCAGAGTCTCTGGCTGCAAAGTTTTGGGGATGCCAGATCTAGTGCCTGCGGCCTGGTCCTGGGCTCTCTGGTGGACAGGGTCATGTCCAGGGGTGACTATGGGCTCAGGGGTTGTTAAGACAGCCTTGTCAGCTAGTCAGTGGGACTGTGTCCCACCCAGCTAATTACTTGGCCTGAGACATCCCAGTACTGGTGTCTATGGGCTGTTGGGTATGGGCAGGGCTGTGTCCTGAGGCTAAAAAGCCAGAGGGGAGGATTCTAAAATTGATTTTGCCAGTACCAGTGTCCACATGGTAGAATATGCTCCCCAAAATGGCTGCTGCCAGTTTCTATGTCCCACTGGTGAGCTCCAGTAGTCTCCTGCCTTTCCCAGAAACTTCAAAATCAGCAGGTAGGTGTGACCTAGACTCCTTTCAAGTTACTGTTTCTGCCCTGGGTTCTGGAGCATGTGAGATTTTGTTTGTGCCCTTTAACAGTAGAGTCTCCATTGCCTTCCCACTGGCCTTCAAAGCCAAACATTCTAGGGGTTTGTCTTCCCAGTGCGAACTCCTAGGCTAGGCAGCCTGATGTAGGGTTCAGACCTCTCACTCTGTAGGGAGAAACTCTGCAATTACAATTATTCTCCCATTTGTGGATTGCCCACCTGGGGGTATGGCTCTTGACTGTACCACAACTCATCCCTCCTACCTGTTTCATTGTGGTTCCTTATTTATATCTTTGGTTATAGAAGATCTCTTCTGGCAGATTCCTGCCTCTTTCAATAGGTGTTCTGTAAATTGTTGTAATATTGGTGTGCCTGTGAGAGGAGGTGAGCTCTGGGTCTTTCTACTCCCCCATCTCAGGTGATCTCTGCAAGCAGCAAATTAAATAATGTGCTTTGAGCATAGTGCCTGGCACAGAAGAAGCATTAATAACTATCATCAGTGCTTGTTATTTTTACTTACTAGAATATAATTTTATAAAATTATGATGCCAGTGACAGAAAACCAAATAATATGATAAGCAAACACTTTTTTAGAATGGGTAAATAAATATCGTGAGATATCACTATATACATGTTAAACATTTTTGTTTCTCATTTAATTCTTTTTTTTTAAACCTAACTCTACAATGTTAAGCTTCCAAGATGTTTGGAGGTGAGGTGAGGATCAGGGTTGGGAGAAGGAGAAGGAATAAAACTCATTTTGTACCATGTGTATCATGGAAAATACAAAAGTTTTTTTGGAAAAAGCATTCTCTTTCTGTTCTTTCATGAAGATAAAAGTGTTTCTCCTTGACACAGAGACAACATTAGGCATTTTACATTTCTGAATCCCATCACATGCCTTTCATCCCCAAGCTCATTAATAACTTACTTATGCTCAGGGTAGGGAAGGGTTCTCTTAACTAACTTCCTATGGAGTGAAGTTTATAGTCACACAACCAACTTTTCCAGAAATCACTTGCATCTTTCCCATGCATCTGGGTGATTAATACCCCCTTCAGAAGATAAGTGAGTGTTTGTATTACCTGCTGATTCTAAGTTACCATAACAAGTCCACCCCCTAAAGACTCCAAGAGGACAGGGCTAGAACATGAATCATGACATTTGGGAAAGGAAACTTCTTTTCATTTCCCATACAAGATGTGATAAAACTGGCAACACACACATTTCATGATGTTTGTTTTAAGTAGAAAGAAAAAAAGATGATAGATGTAGAAATTCCAAGGATTAAAAACTATTGTATAAAGTCTATTTTCACCTCTTTTGAGGTGGGTGATTGATAACCAAAAAATTGCATCCATGTGTGATGTTCATTAAATTATGCTAACACATAGATGATTTTGACTTAGCCAGATATTTTATTGTCATTTTAATGACAGTAATTTTCAACATTTTTTTGTTTGTTTTTCAGCACCAGCACACTAAACAAACAAACGAGACACAGTGACATCATTAGTAAAGGTTCTTTCTTACAACATTAATTCCCAGAGATATTTGAAGTGTATACATCAGGGGTGTGAAAGGGAGGCTGATCACAACTTCTATCATTTCCTCTCTCTCCTATTTCTGATTGGAAGTCAATTTTGTTAGGAAAGAAGCACAAATATTCCAAAATATCAAAGTGTATACTCTTCTACACTTTAAGTCATTTTTAGCAAGAAAAATAGATGCAAAATGAAGGGCTTCTTAACCATAAAGCCCATAAAACCCAAACAAAGATGTTGGGCCATATGCATTTTTCAATGCTCAAGATTCAAAATTTTCATCAGGTTCTCACAAAGTCTATGAACCAAGAAAATTTTTTCAGTGGTAAGAACAGGGAGTTCAGAGACGTAAAGACTCCATCCAAATTCAGGTCTGCCATTTACCACAGCTGCGAACTTTCATCTATTAATTATTCTCTCTGAGATTCCCTTTCATTTTTCATCTCTGTAATTGAATATCAATCTTGCAAAATTGTTGTAAAAGTGGAAAAACCCAGTAGACACAGTTCCTGGATTTATAAGATCTTGGGTGCATGTCAGCTCCCTGAGAGAAGAAGCTCAAATATTTTACTTAAAAGACAGAAGTGGTATGGCAGTGTTCCCTCATCAAGGCAACTAAATGTGCAGTATTCAGAAATGTTTCTCTTATTGCTGGTCTCCATAGGTCACCCAGCCTCCACCATGGCTCTCCACCATGGTTCTCTCATTTTGATTGCACTAGCAATCCTGTCATATTATCTATCTACCTTCTCATTTGACATGTTCTCTGTGTGACAGTCTTATGCTCCCCATAATTTGAAATCCAGATGAAAATGGCCTGAATGCTTAGTCATTAGAACCATTCTGCTGAGTTGAAGTCCCTCTGGCTTTCTTTCTTTCTGAGCAGTGTTTTTTTCCAAACTGTTACACACTCTCATTCTGCTCCACATGGAACAGCAAAGGGATTAGTGTTGAATTCAGTTAACTTTGGCTTTGTTCACACAAACAGGAAATTTGAGGATTGAGGAGGATGCTGGGAACTAGTGCAAGGACTAGGGGAGGCGCCAAGACAGAAAGCTGAGGGTCGAAGTGGCCTTAAACCACAGCTAGCCTGTGGCCCTGTAAATTATGCCTGCCAACCCACTGAGAAAATTGAAAATCCCAAACAGATCAAGCAGGAATGTGAAATGTGGCCAGAGAGAGAACTATAGCCACAGTACAAATGGAAGTGCTGCTCAAGAATTGTTCATGGTACAGTGATGCTAATTTCAGAAGAGCAATACAATAAAGTTGCCAGGCTAAGTGATAGCCATGTACAGATGAGTATAGATCACCAGACCTAGGAAAGAAAAGCAAAACCCAAACAGACTGGCTGCTAAATGGAATATTTCTGAACCATGTAGACAGGGAAACTGTCTAAGATTTTAGAGTCCAATTGTCCAGCTATAGCTTCCTAGATCTCCCTTCCTCTTAGGGAGTTTATATACTGTCAGAACTCTTTTAACTGCAAGATATCTCCGATGTCCCTCAATCTAGAGAGAAACATAAGGTACTTATGATTTTCACCATGTTCTGCCCACTTTAGTATATATTAAAGCAGCTTATGTGGTGATTATGCCCTTGTCCCTTACTATATTTTATTTAGAATAAATATTTTTAAAACTATATCAATATACCCACTTAGTAAGAGTTTTTATGATGAATGGATGTTGAATTTTATCACATGCTTTTTCTACATCTGTTGAGATGATCATGTGGATTTTGTCTTTTCTTTTGTGGATGTGGTGTATCACATTGATTGATTTGCATATGTTGAACCATCCTTGTGAACTTGGGATGAATCCAGCTTGGTCGCGGTGTATGATCTTTTTTATGTGTTGTTGGATTCAGTTTGCTAATATTTTGTTGAGAATTTTTGCATCTATATTCACCAAAGATATTGGCCTGTAATTTTCTTTTTTGGTGGTATCTTTGTCTGTCTGATTTTGGTATCAGGGTGATGGTGGATTCATAGAATGTCTTTGAGAGTGTTCCCTCATCTTCAATCTTTTGCAAGACTTTGAGAAGGATAAGTATAAAAGTTCTTCTTTGTATGCTTGGTAGAATTCACTTCTGAAGCCATCCGATCCTGGACTGTTGTTTGTAAGGAGTTTTTTAAATAACAGATTCTATTTCACTTCTAGTGATTGGTCTGTTCAAATTATTTATTTCTCCTTGATTCATGATAAAAACTCATACCAAAGTGGGTATAGAGGGAACATATCTCAAGATAATAAAAGGTATTTATGATGAACCCACAACCAATATTTTACTCAATAATGAAAAGTTGAAAGCCTTCCCACTAAAATCTGGAACAAGACAAGGATGCCCACTCTCACCACCTCTATTCAACATAGTATTAAAAGTCCTAGCTACAGCAATCAGATGATAAAAAGAAATTAAATGTACCTGAATTGGAAGGGAAGGAGTAAAATTGTCATATGCAGAATACATGACACTACACATAGTAAACCCTAAAGACTCCACACAAAAACTACTAGAATAAATGAATTCAGCAAGGTAGCAGGATACAAGATAAACATACAGAAATTGGTTGCATTTCTTTACACTAACAATGAAATATCAGAAAGGGAAAGTAAAAAAAAAAAAAAACTCTTTTAGAATTGCATCAGAAAAATAAAATACTTAGGAATAAACCTGACCAAGGAGGTGAAAGACATATATGCTGAGAACTAGAAAACATTGATAAAGGAAACTGAAGATGATTTAAAGAAATGGAAGGAGATCGCATGCTCTTGGATTGGAAGAATTAATATTGTTAAAATGGCCTTACTACCCAAAGCAATCTACAGATTTAATGTGATCCCAATCAAATTACCCATGACATTTCTCACAGAACTAGAACAAATAATCCTAAAATTTATATGCAATCACAAAAGACCCAGCCAAATTGCCCAAGAATTGGCAAAGCAGTCCTGAGGAAAAAGAACAAAGCTGGAGGCATTACACTCTGAGACATTAGACAATAATACCGCAAAGCTACAGTAATCAAAACAGCAAGGTATTGGCACAAAAACAGACATATGGATCAATGGACCAGAATAGAGAGCCCAGAAATAAACCCACACACCTACGGTCAACTAATATTCGACAAAGGAAGCAAGAATATACAATGGAGAAAAGACAGTCTCTTCAGCAAGTGGTACTGGGAAAACTGTACAGCTACATGTAAATCAATGAAGTTAGAACACTCCCTCACACCATACACAAAAATAAACTCAAAATGGCTTAAAGACTTAAATATAAGACAAGGACACCATAAAACTTCTAGAAGAGAACATAGGCAAAAGATTCTCTGACATAAGTTGTAGCAATGTTTTCTTAGGTCAATTTCCTAAGACAGCAATAGAAATAAAAGCAAAAATAAACAAATGGGACCTCATCAAACTTAAAAGCTTTTGCACAGCAAAGGAAACCATAAACAAAGTGAAGAGACAACCTATGGACTGGGAGAAAGTCTTTGCAAACGATGCGACCAACAAGGGCTTAGTTTCCAAAATATACAAATAGTTCATATAACTCAATAACAAAAACCCAAACAGCCCAATCAAAATATGGGCAGAAGATCTAAATAGACATTTCTTGAAAGGGGGCACACAGATGGCTGATAGACACATGAAAAGATGCTCCACATCGCTAATTATTAGAGAAATGCAAATCAAAAACACAATGAGGTATCACCTCACACTGGTCAGAATGGCCGTCATTAAAAAAATCCACAGATGATAAAAATGCTGGAGAGGGTATAGAGAAAAAGGAACCCTCCTACACTGTTGGTGGGAATGTAAATTGGTGCAGCTGCGATGGAGAACAGTATGGAGGTTCCTTAAAAAACTAAAAATGGAGTTACCATATGATCCAGCAATCCCATTCCTGGGCATATATCCAGACAAAACTAAAATTCAAAAAGGTACATGCACCCCAATGTTCATAGCAGCACTATTTACAATAGCCAAGACATGGAAGCAACCTAAATGTCCATCAACAGGTGAACGGATAAGGAAGATGTGGTACATATATACAGTGGAATATTACTCAGCCATAAAAAAGAATGAAATAATGCCATTTGCAGCAACATGGATGGACCTAGGGATTATCATACTCAATGAAGTAAGTCAGACAGAGAAAGACAAATATCATATATCACTTATATTTGGAATCTAAAATATGATGCAAATGGACTTATTTACAAAACAGAAACACAGATATAGAAACAAAGTTCCCTAAGGGGAAAGGGGGGGAGGGGTAATTTAGGAGATTAGATTAACATATACATACTACTCTATATAAAATAGATAAACAACAAGGTCCTACTGCAAAGCACAGGAAAATATATTCAATATCTTGAAATAACATAATTAAAAAGAATATGAAAAAGAATACATATATATGTATAACTGAATCACTTTGCTGTACACCAGAATATAGCACAACATTGTAAATCAACTACACCTCAATAAAAAATGTTTTTTTAACCAAGAAGGGAGGTGCACAATATTGCTGAAAGCACAACTAAGGAGTAAGTAGTTGCCAAGTGACTGATAGCTGAAGGAGAGAAAAAAACAAATCCATTATCAGTCAGTAAAGAAACGCAAATTATAATTGGGGAATGAATAGTACCAAGAGCTCTGGAATGGGATTTGAAACAATGGCCAATAATAGGAAAGGCTTCCCTCTAACTGAGCGACGTTGGGGACTGTTGTATCCTTGCCAAGTGCTGCAGTCCCAATCCACATATCACCTCAGCACACACACCTTAGAGCCCTGGAGGATTCTTCAGATACTGACTGCATTCCGAATACAGCTTAAATTCCTCTTCCTTTCCTTAAACACACTCTAGAATGTTTGTTATCGCTTGCATCTCACTTACTACTTTCACATAGCAAGCATTTTTTTTTTTTTTCCAGAGAGGCCTTTATTTTTTATTTTTTAAATTTTTTTTTAAACATCCTTATTTGAGTATAACTGTTTTACAATAGTGTGTTAGTTTCTCCTTTACAACAAAGTGAATCAGTTATAC
>NC_041228.1:62405701-62427749 GCF_002837175.3 Physeter macrocephalus | reverse complement strand
CATAAAAAGAAATGAAGCTGAGTTATTTGTAATGAGGTGGATAGACCTGGAGTCTGTCATACAGAGTGAAGTAAGTCAGAAGGAGAAAAACAAATACCGTATGCTAACACATATATATGGAATCTAAGCAAGCGCTTTTTAAAGCTTACTGAGAAAGAGGAACACCCCATGGGGAGGCTGCAGGGACGCACTGCTGAGATCTCCCTCCAAGAGAACCCGCGGCGAGGAGGGTACTTGTCGGATAGCCTCCAGCTGCGGCGACTTCATATCTGTGGTGGTGTTTGCAGTCAAGGCCATGCTCTGCCCTGGGACATCCCCTCCAAAGTAAAAGGCAAATCGCTGCATCTCGTGGCCTCTGATACACAACAACAACAACAAAAACAAAAAGCAGAGGACCCGGTAGGCCTCTTGGATTCTGGAAGCAACACCACACTTAGAAACTGCTCCAGCCTATATGCTGAGCGACATGGATGGAAGGCTGCCAGCTTTGAGAGGGCTCAGAGCAGGAAAGAGTCTTGCAGGAGGCCCAGGCAAGCAGCCCTGCCTCTTGGGCCATACGATCAGGCAGATCCTTTGGTGCTGGCGTTTGGTGTCAGTGGTGAGAAAAGATACAATAGGAAGATTGTGGCGGGCCCCAGTGGAAGAATCACAGTGCAGGTCTGTGGAGATCTGAAGCAAGGCCATAGCGTCTGCAGAAGAGAATATAGAGCTTCTGAGAATCAGTTCCTTGACTTTGGCAAAAAAAAAAAAAACACACGACTGCTTGACCATGGGACCCCAAATGACTGTTACTTTAGAGTTTCATTTTGAGCTGGGTCCTGTAGAACCTGCCAAAACAAAGTTGTACAGACCCAGAAGCAGTCTATTGTAAGATGAACATGGTATATCCAGGGTCAAGCCGAGCAGAACCAGAGGACACAAGTAAGCTGCAAGAACAGGTGGCTCAGAGCCCCATGTCCCCTAGAATTGCACTAGGACTCCTTCCCCAGCTCTTACCTATGGGAAGATTGGGGTTCCATCCAACCAGCTAAAGAGGAAGAAAAGCCTGCTCTTGGTTTATCGATGGACAGGCTATTATGTGGATGAAGCTGAAAATGAATGGAGGCTGCATTACAGCCACGCTCAGGAGTGGTCTTGAAAGTATGCAGAGAGGGAAAATCTTTCCAAGGGGCAGAGCTGTGAGTGGTGAACCTGGTCATCTATTTTATGTGAAAGGTGGGAAAATATGTAGATTTCTGAGCAATGGCCAACAGCCTGGCCATCTGGTCAGAGGCCTGGAAGGGAAAGGACTGGAAGATGGGAGACATGGAGGTTCAGAGTAGATGCATGTGGATGAACCTATGGGAATGTGTAAAGAGTTTTGTGCTACGTGTCAATGGCCTCCATGGAAGGGGCACCGAAAACCCAGGACTCTACCTAGACTGTCTCCAGCCAATAGCTGAGCACAGTGGGATTGCTAGAGCTGGACCATGCCTTCTGAACACAGGCCTCCTCTGACAGGCTCATATTTTCTGTGCTCCCCATTGACCTGGCTGGAACTTTCTTAGAGCTATTCTGCAGTCTGTGTTTCCTCTACCCAATCCTCCTTCCTTTCACAGGTTTCAGACCTGCATTGTGACCCAAAGGCTCTGCCCACCTACTCCTACTTCCTTTGGCCTTTATGCCTCACATGTGTTCACCCCGGTAAATCTCTCGTATGTCTAATTCTGTCCTGACATCTGCTTGTTGGAGGCCCTGAACTGACACGCCCTGTGATCTTTCAAAAATAAACATACACACTCACACACATTTACAGGTGAGCCATGGTCAAAGAGAGATGAAAGTCTGCTTTAGAACTTGATAAAATTGAATTGAAAATCAGATTTCATGGTCTTTAAAAAAGAATGAGGGGGCTTCCCTGGTGGCGCATTGGTTGAGAGTCCGCCTGCCCATGCAGGGGACGCGGGTTCGTGCCCTGGTCTGGGAAGATCCCACATGCCGCGGAGCGGCTGGGCCCGTGAGCCATGGCCACTGAGCCTGTGCGTCCGGAGCCTGTGCTCCGCAACGGGCGAGGCCACAAGAGTGAGAGGCCCGCGTACCGCAAAAAAAAAAAAAAAAAAAAAAGAATGAGGAAGCTCTCAGTGTACTGATGTGGAAAAATCCCCAAGATCTATTAGGTGGAAAAAAGCAATGTATGGAATAGTGTATGTAACATGATGATTTTTTCTGTACTTGAATCTATGTAAAAACCTGTTGGGGAGGAGAGGTGGGGAAAAAAAAAACCCTGTAAAGATACAAAGAAAAAGAAAAATAAAGGAGATGGGAATAGCAATGCTTAGTAAAGAACATTTTGATTTGTTTTTATTTTGCACCTTGAAATTGTACTACCTATTAATAATTAAATTGAAATGTCAATCTTCAGCATCTTTGCATGTTATTATTTTAAAAATCAATCCTTTATATGTGATTGAACATAACTGCCTGTTGGCATATGATGCAGTAACTTACGTACAGCAGTGAGTGGACCTGATAAACTTAAGGACCCCCTAAAACTTAGTCTCCCAGTTGGAAAAAGATAGTCTGGGTGATCTAGATGGCCTGAGTGATTTCTAACTCACCAATTGATTGAATAATTCATAGCCTCTCTACCTGAGTGTGACAGAGTGGACATTTAGAAACTGCCAGCTGTATACTGTTGTCAGTCCTGCCATGTTTGCTGGTCTCAACGTTTTGCTACTTCTAGAAAGAAGTATGTACCACCATTTCCTTCCTGAATGTTATAGCCTAGGCTAAATTATGCCTCGTTTCCACACCTCAGATCCATACTAAATATTCCTTTAGTACAAATACTTCATCAGAGTGCAGGTAAGAATCCTTTGTTGAGCATTTTCAAAAGATGCCTGTCCAGGTTTAACCCTCCCCTGGCAAAATCTCTGAGAGAGGCCCCATCACATACGTTCCCCAGAGATCCTAATGTATTTCTTTTTTCTTTTTTTTTTCTTTTCGGCTGCACTGGGTCTTCATTGCTGTGTGTGGGCTTTCTCTAGTTGCGGCGAGCGAGGGCCACTCCTTGTTGCCGTGCGCGGGCTTCTCATCGCGGTGGCCTCTCTTGTTGTGGAGCACGGGCTCTAGGCACACGGGCTTCAGTAGTTGTGGCACATGGGCTCAGCAGCTGTGGCTCACAGGCTCTAGAGTGCAGGCTCAGCAATTATGGTGCCTGGGCCTAGTTGCTCTGTGCCATGTGGGACCTTCCCCCACCGGGGTTGGACCCGTGTCCCCTGCACCACCACCCATGTCTTAACCACTGCACCACCAGGGAAGTGCCCCTAATGTATTTCTGATGAAGAATCATTTCTGTAGGGCGATTTCCAAAAATCCCCTGATGACAATCACTAGGGGGCACTTGTTATATATATGCATGCCCAGGTTTCTCCCATGGTGAATTCTGATTCAGTGGGTTTAGCTGGGGCTCCAGGAATCTGTGATTTTAATAAATACTCTGAGTCTTCAGGGAAACATTACTATAGGGTTATGTAGCCTCATGTGGGCTAACTTAGATTCCATAAACTGATAAAATAATTTCAAAGTTGCCTGATACTAGTGATCCTAATATTACTTTATCTTTCTCACATGAATTCTCTCTCAAAGTGCTTTAATAATTATAAACTATATCCACCTAATCATTTAAAAGTCAAAATTCAAAAGTGCTATGTAAGAGCATGCTTGCTAAGGATAAGTGTACAATAGATAGTGAATACTTATGCAATAAAAGAAGCTATTAATGAGGTGACCTTGAAATCCAGAACTTAACAGAAATCTGATAACTCTAGACCAAATCAGTTGGTGGACTTGTGAAGTCTCCATTCCTTCCAGTGTCTCTGGAGTGTGAACTCAGGGAGTTGTGCTGTCTTTAGAGATCACTGGCCTTGAGAGGTCTATCTCTTTCACCCATCTTGGATAAGTGACAGGGCATAGGGCCTGAGTTTAGGGTTACCACACAGCAAAGTACCCCTAGCCCCAGCTCCTGAGGTTTTCAGTAGTTTAGAATTGTAGCCTGGATCCTGCTGGCAAATTTTACATGGCCCTGGACTGGCTGGGCACTGTGGCAGCCAGGCACACTGGCCTGCCCCCTGCTCCTGATCAGGGGCACCTGGATTAGCTGCTTTTCTTGTCCATCACTCCTGGGGGTTTAGAGCAGTATTGAGATAGGAGGGGCTTAGAGTCGAATACACAGCAGGAGAATGTATCCATGATCCTGGGACGACTACTTCTAGATTTTAAAAAATAATGTCAGATAAATGACATTAACACTCTACTATTCTGAGCAAATGCTTGTTGACTGCTGAATTATATACATCTTAAGAGCTATTCCGTTCAAGAAGTAACTAAAAAATCTGTAGCCTTTAGAGTCACTTTCATATTGATAATGGCATATGTCTTTTCTTTGATTGGTGTCTGAGGAAACTGTATGCAAGTGCTTTTTCAGTTTGTGATTCTCTTTCATCTCAAAGGCCACGTTATTTTTCCTAAAATTTATCATTTCTTTGGAATGCACCAGGTTAATGTAATCCAATAATTAAAAGACTTCAAAATGTTAGGAAAGGTCTTTTCTCCCTCTTTATAGCTATTTTAGTGATAAGAATGTGGTCTTCAGGATTTCCTTTTGTCCACTGACTCAACATATATATAGTGAGTGTCTTCTAAATGGAATGCCCTATAATGAGTATGAAGTCATTAATGACCTGCCCTCATGGAATATACAAATTACTACAGGGGATAGATAATAAATCAATATATCATTGCAAATTGCTGTGCTATAGAAAAAAAAGATGTCAAGGGACACGTTCATTTAGATTGCAAGGTCAGGAAAGGCCTCCCCATCCAGCCAGCCAGCCAGCCAACTACCCATCTATCCATCAATTTATCCATTTATCCATCCATCCATCCATCCATCCATCATTCTAACAGTTATGTCCTTCTCTGTCTGACTTATTTCACTAAGAATAATACTCTCTAGGTCCATCCCTGTTGTTGCAAATGGCAGAATTTCATTCTTTTGATTTGCATTTCCTTGATGATTAGTGACGTTGAGCATCTTTTCATGTGCCTGTTAACCATCTGCATTTCCTCTTTGGAAAAATGTCTATTCAGTTCTTCTGCCCATTTTTTAATTGGGTTGTTTGTTTTTTTGATGTTGAGTTGTATGAGCTGTTTATATATATTTGATAGTAATCCCTTATTGGTCATATTATTTGCAAACATTTTCTCCTATTCAGTAGGTTGTCTTTTTGTTTTGTCAATGATTTTCTTTGCTGTGCAAAAGCTTTTAAGCAAATTTGGCCCCATTTGTTTATTTTTGCTTTTATTTCCTTTACTTAGGAGATAGATCCCCCAAAAATATTGCTGTGATTTACATCAAAGAGTGTTCTGCCTATGTTTTCCTCAGGGAGTTTTATAGTGTTTGGTCTTATAATCAGGTCTTTAATCCATTTTGAGTTTATTTTTGTATATAGTGTTAGAGAATGTTCTAATTTCATTCTTTTACATGTAGCTGTCCAGTTTTCTCCACACCACTTATTTAAGAGATTGTCTTTTCTCCATTGTAGATTCTTGCCTCCTTTGTCATAGAATAATTGTCCATAGGTGTGTGGGTTTATTTCTGGGCTCTCTATTCTGTTGCATTGACCTATGTGTCTGTTTTTGTGCCAGTACCATGCTGTTTTGATTATTGTAGCTTTGTAGTATAGTCTGAAGTCAGGGAGTGTGATACCTCAAACTCTGTTCTTTTTTCTGAAGATTGCTTTGGCAATTCAGGGTCTTTTGTGGTTCCATATGAACTTCAGGATTATTTACAATAAAGTGACAGGTAAGCTAAGCTCTGAAGGATGAGTAGGATATGGCCTGGAAAGTAAGGAGGAGATCAGCTGGAGAAGAGGAAACAACTCTGAGCTAGAAACAGCTTGGCACATAGAAGTAACTGAAAACAGGACAGTGTGTTTGGATTCATTGAGCAAGGGAGAGGATCTTGGTAAGAGATGATGGTGGGGAGGGAGGCAGGCACCAGGATATGGTTGTGATCTTATTCTAAGAGCTCATAAGAAATGATGACTGTCTAGGCACTTCCCCCATAACTGGGGGTAGGGCAGAGAAATGAAACGAGGAAGAAGTGTAATATTGGAAAGAAAATATAAAAAGGGTGTTAAATACCAGCCCCTCCTTATTGATTCTGATACACACCCTGAAGCAAGACGTGACCCCCTCTGCTACAGAACAGTGTTTTTCAAACTTGAAAAATGCACAGATAGCTTTTGAAGAAAAACAGAAAGTTATCCAGACCTCTTGCCCATGGTGGGTTCAATAATTTTATATATATTTAAATATACATTCTTTATATATATGCACGTAAATATATAAACCATCAGATAAGGTATACCTCTGTATGCTTATAATTTATTTACAACATAAAACCAACATAAATTGAAAACTGGTAATTTTGAAATTAACAACCTGAATTTAATGTGACATGATGTTTTGATGAAATAAAATTGCTGCTTGCATTTAAAAAAGTTATGGCACTGCCCACGGAAGCACAGCTTCTCCTGAGTCAGCAAATGCATCCTGCTGGATGCCACTGAGGACTCCCCTAGAGGATTTCTTAGGAAGTCTTTCTTTGTATAGAGTGCTGGTATACCATTTGGCTAATGCTTGGTGGATATACATCATTTACATATTAGATCTGTCTCTCTTCTCATTAGTCAGAAACAATTAAAGTAGAAAGACTCAATGGCAAGGTCTGCTTGAACATAAACACAAGATTCACCACCCAAATCAAGTGACAGTCCACAGAGATTAAAAATCTAGAGAAAATTACCAGGCCCCTTAGAATACATAGCTGAACTCCCATATGTGTGTGGACTTTTGTTTGGAAAATAGTTCTAAATATGAGAGCAGATTATTCCCAGAGACTTCCTAGAGGAGAGAAAAGGGCACTGTTCCTTCTCACATAGAGCCATGGAGACAGGATAAATTGTTCCTTCTAACATTCTAAAAAGGGATCACTGGAATCCAAGGTTTGGTAGGGTCAAGAGGGATCATGAAGATTTGAGTGAAAGGAGAGACCAACTTGGGTGTGGTCACAAGTCCCTGTGGTTCCTGCTATGGTACTCAGGCCAGACAAGATTAGAAAGAGGCAACTGAGATGTCTCTGCCTGCCGGATGTTTCTGGTCAATTGGCTGGAAAAAGGCTCATAGCACGAGCCTCCCAAGTCAGGTGCACAAACCTATGGGATGTGGGAAGAAAATATTAAGAGCCCTGGGAGACCTGAGCCCTGATCTCAGACATATAAAGAGCAGCTCTCAAGGAGGTGTGAGTGGGGGCTCTGTAAAACTGAGAGCTCTCAACGGTTTGTATAATTTACCAAACACGAAGAGCAGCCAGGAAAAGAGGTGTGCATTTTCTGATAAGGTAGACTATGATGTCGTCTATCACTGTAAGTTGATCAGGTTAATATATATGAAATGTCAACTAAAGTTAAGTTTTACTGTTTCAAGGTGTCACTAGTCTTCCATCCATCAATAATATCCATTACTTCAGGGAGAGGGGTGGGCAAGGTACAAAGGACTAAACTTGAAACTTTCAGCTTGAAAACAAATTTTACGTAAGACGAGGTATACAAGATGCCAAGCCAAAACTATTTGTAAGAGTCAGGCTTTGCTAAGAAAAAGAAATGATTTGTGGGGTTCCCCAAAGCCATCCGTTGGAGACCTGAACCCAGGGTTTTTACGGTGAAACATGGATTAGAGGGGATGTAGGCTATGACGTCAGAGCAGTTTAGAGGGGTCTGGGAGAGGATGAGTGGGAAGAAAAATTCCCAGACATATTACCAGACACCCAGAGAATCTGAGGACAGAGGACTGCGTGCTCTACTTCCCTCTTGGACATCTGGGGAGAAGGCTAGCAACACCTCATCCCACAGGACAGGCACGTTAGGACAGAGGGGAGGGAGTGGGTATTTGGGCAGGCGGCCTGAGACGGCCGTGCAGTGGACATTGATGTGCTGCCCAGATACCCCTCCTGGGTCAGGTACCCGTTCCCCGGCTGCCGTGAGTCCTGGCAGCCGATGCCTTGCAGCTGAGTCCATCTCCAAGCATTGCCCTTCGCCAAAGAAGGCCTCCTAGCTCAAGGTCAAATGAACTCCCTAAGGCAGCATATATCCAATGACTGGTCCATTGATGGGGACAGAAAGGTCTAGACCCCTTGCCTCTATCGGAACAACTCGGAAACGCCCTCCCAGTTCCAGAGCTCCCAGTACTATCAGCTTCTTTGCAACTGCATGGCAATAGTAACTTCTCTCTCTGCTCTTACAAGTGTTGCTCTGGAGAACATTTGCCCATAAACCTTTTATAGGCGAATCTCAAAGGCGGTTTCCTGGGGAACATTAGCTACCACAGGCCTCCTAGGTCTCTCTAGCTCTGGGGCTGGGGGGTTGGAATACGGAGGAAGCCAGAGATGAGTTCTCCTGACTTGACATTGGTGAGGATTTGGAGGAGGCGGACTGCTCGTGGGTTTCCTTGGCGTGCTGAGAGGTAAGGCTTTGGACGGGTGTTACAAAGGCAGGGACTGCTTGGAAGGTGTGGTTGAATTTCAGAGGATGATCAGTCAGAGCAAAGACAGAGTCAGCATTGCGGGGGAGGGGTGGGTGGCCACCCACCATGGCCATGCTTCCCGTGCCTGATGCTGGAAGGGCTGGCCAGCTATGAAAGCTTCAGCACGTGCAGCAAGGCCACGGGTCAAGTCTCGAAGATCCAGCTGGACAAGACATCTCAGGGGAGACTATTGAGGACCAGGGGATTGTTTTCAAACTTCCTCTCTTGAGGTCAGGTGAATTGTAAACCACCAGAAAATTAGATCCATTCCCCACCCTCCCTACCACCACCAGAAGGAAAGAGAAGAGTGACAGAATATTTCCCCCAAAGAGATCTGTATTATATTAGAGTGGCTGAGTTACCCTGAAAGGGACAAAATTAAGAGTTTTTCCACTATCAGTGGAAATGAGTCTCTAGAGCTGTTAATTTTGGTCCTAGAGAAGTAAAACAGTTCCATTTGTACACATCTCAGGCGTGATGGTACAGAAATACGCAACCGAAGAGAGGGAAGAGAGACCAAAACCATACCAGGGCAAAAAAGCCATCGTGGTGATATGTATTTATATATATATCACTTTCTTAACAGGAAGAACTAGGCCTTGTTGTAAGGCCCTTTACTGAAATACTTCTATAGTTTACGGACATTTCAGGTGAAAATCAGCCGAGCTGCCGGCTGAGAGTGCACTTTAAATATCCCCCTGGATACTGGAAAGGTATTTCCCAGGCAGACAGCCAGAAACCTCTGAATCTGCAGCACAATTGCCTATAGTGATTTTGAGAGTGAACAGTTTGAAGGCCAGCTACAGTTGAGGCAAAAGAAACATGCTGGAGGGAGGTTAAATGTCCCTGCTCGAAGATGACAACAAGCCTCCTGATCTCCGCCTTTTCGTTTTTCTAACTGTGTTTACATATATTTTTTTCCCCGTTAATTCTCACAATACCCTGGGAGGAGGTTCCTGTTATCATCCTAATTTTGCAGAGGAAAAGGAGGCTTAAAGAGGCCCCACAGCTGGCTAGCCAGGACAAACCCCGGCAGCGGGCTCCAGAGCCCATGCGCCCACATCTGCAGCCCACTGCCTCCTCTAGAACGTTCTGCTGCCTTGTATGTTACAGAGTGGAATTGCAGCAGGGCTCATGGAACCTGAAGAGACCCTTTTGCAAAGCTAGAGGCGTAACTGCTGCCAAGCGCAGACGATCAGCCAGGTGAGCGCGAACGCGGAGTGATTACAAGCTACGGCAAAGATCAAAGATCTGACCACTCGGGAAAGAACAGGGGTCCGTGGTAAAGTCCGAATCCCTCTCATTTGGTGCACCGTGTAACGCATGCGGTAATTAGTTATTTATGTATCTAAGGTCTTCATTTAGAAAGTCTGGATACAGTTACTTTCTAGGAGCCGTGTCACCTGTGCCCTGCACCACTGTATCCTTAATAGGAGTTTCTGTGGCTTGTCATTTCGTCCCTTTCGCGTCACAAAGAGGAGTGTCTTAGTAAGGAAGAGTCCATGAGGCAAGCGAAAAGCTTCAAGTGTCCTGGTAACATTTGGACACGCCCAACACTCAACAGTGGAAAACGCAACATTTGCCAAATTTCCAAGCCGTGTTTATCAGCCAGATTGTCACCGCCGCCCTGCCCCCTGCCCCCTGCCCGTCCATGTTTTCTCTCCTCAGCAAAGACACCACCAATAGCAGTTTATGATAATAGTGGGGTGCTAACAGTACACATTTAAAATACAGGACCACAGAACGTATAGCTTTTCAAGCCACAAGCGAATAGATTTGGGAATACTTCAGAAGTTCTCGTTTTAACTTTCCTCCTGATAGACTCTATTTGTATCACTGGTTTTAGCCTTGCAGACTTGGAGGCGGTGAGAGATGAACGGGCAGTTCTCAACCGCAAGGGGAGAAAAACGTCACCCAGCCCCCAGAATAGCAACAGCAATAAATACGGTCATGTCGCTCTTCTGCTGAGGACGAAACGGCAGACAGGATCACATTTGCGGCACCCAACGCCTGCTGGCTATGGGAGGCTGCCTTAGGGGTTTGGAGGAAACCTGCACAAAAGTTGATGCTGACGGAGCGGCTTCATTTTGGAGCTGCGACTTAGCACGCAAAAAAAAAAAAGGGGCGTACAAACCCCACCGCAGAGCGAAGGCACCCTCCTGGCCACATGGGGGTCCATTCTAAATCGGCTTTCCTGACAGCCGGCTCAGGGCTCTGCAGAGCTGAGCCCAGAGCTTCCCTGCCTGTCTGCCTGAGAACTTGCTGTTATCTGCAGCTGCCGCAGCCATCAGGGCACGTGCGCAAGGAGGAAGGTGAAAACGAGGGCTCTCGTTGGTCGTCAGTTATTTAAAGCGGGCCCTTAGGGTGTCAGCCCCCTCGTTGTACAGCATCAGCACCTTTGCCCCGGGAGGTCTTGGAGGAAGTGGCATGTCCCTCCCTTCAAACCTCCTCAAGTCTCCCTTTGCAGACCGGCCCCCCGGGCTGGTCTCACCATTTCTGTGATTCCGAGTGCTTCATCTTCCTGTGTCCCGTTTCAGACACGTTTCAATTTCATATAATTTATGGCCATGTCTCGGGGGGGTCGTGGATTTACCATCTTTACATTCTTCTGCCTCGTGGAATTGGCCAAATTGGGCTTTTACGTTTTCATAATTTGCGTACAGCAGTAGTCTTTTAGGCTGAAATCAGTTTAAGCTAATATATGTGTCCCTGATTTTTTTTCCATGTTTCGAAAGCCAAAGCATCACCTGAATTTGACCGGGTTTTCCTTTTTCTGCTAAACTTCCCTGCTCTAAAAGGATATAATTTCTTATAAAGCCCAGCTCCTTCTCTCTAGATCTCTGTGGTTCACTTGGTCTCTCCAACCAGTTCCCAATGTCACACAGGGGGTCACTGGAAACAGGTTCACTGTGGCCACGTGTCACCTGTCTCCCTCATGGAGCTTTGACAGGCACAGATTCGATTCCACGCTTTCAGTTACACGCTTAGGATTTAAATGAATCTTTTCTCCATGGATCACAATATTGCTTTCATTTGGAAAATACAGCACATAAAAAAACGAAAGGAAATGTTGCTTTGGACTTTCGTATCTGAATATAAACTTCAGCACTGTGTTTTATTGTCACTATTACCTTATGCTTCTTTAGGATCTTATTAAGACCAACAAGATAAATGAAGTAGTTTTTATAGCACTAGCTCTCATGTTTGTTCTCTCGACATCCCTGGTGACGTTGGGTGGTTCAGAAGAAAAATCATGCCAGAGTGTTGAAGTTGGTGCCAAAGGAACAGAGATGACTGTTTGGTGCCTGGTATCCGCTGCTGCCCAGAACCTTATCTTGTCCTATTTATACATTCACAAAGCAAAATCTGACTTAGAACAATCCTTGCAACATTAGCATTTTCTTTCTTTAAAGCTTATGATTCTGAGTTTTAATGCCATTTTTCTCATGTGGCCAGGGACAATGCAGGCATAAATTAACTTCTCTGCTTATTATTTAGTGACTAAAAGAACACAAAAGCAGGGACATTGGAAAGAGAAATTCCAATGTATTATTAAATATTCTAATTTGAATTACCGGGCTAAATGCCAAATGATCTTAAATCCCTGGAAAGATTCCTTTAAACATAAAAAGAAAGTGATAAGAGAAGGTGTCCTGGAAAACTACTTGAATCATTTATTGGGAAACAGGAAGAAAAAGGTATCCTCCACCGAGAGAATGGCAATTCTGTGGTTATGACGAAAGGGTGATTGGTACATAAGCATACTGTAAATTAGTAGGAAAACATTAACTTTAGGAAACGTAACTAATCAAAAGCTGCAATTTCAGACATAAGCAATAAGTATTCTCTGTGGAATACACTTTTTTTTCACATCTAAATATCCTAGAGGCTTTCATCAGACATTTATGAATAGATCTCTTTATTATTGTAACATTAATGAAAGTAACGTTAGGGCTATTATTCAAATACCAGTAGAGCATACTGAGGAGCGACTCCTTTTTTTCCTCCTTAATTTCTTTTGTCCCCACAAGTGATATTTGCATAATATTAATGTAATCACCAAAGTATTCTTTTAGTGATGTACTCCGGTGAGCACAGCCTGAAGTCCAGAAATGAACATGTGGGGCTAAGTCCCAGTTTTGACACTTACTTATTAGTGTGAGTTTGGGAAATTTCCTGACCTCTCTGTGCCTCAGTACCCTCATCTATAAGACAGGGATGATATTTCTCCCTGCCTTAAAGGATTTTGCAAGTGTTAAAACAGAATCCACATATCAAGTCTTCAAAGTAGTTCCTGGTACACAGTAAACACTTCAAAAAATATTAGCAACCATGTAGCGCAAATGCATCTTTGTTTTAACTGTATACCGGTCCATATTCATGAATTTATTCTGAAATGTCCACCATTCACGTATTTATTCTGAAATGTACACCAGTAGAGATGGGTAAGAGTGGGTGGACAGATATGTCAAATCCTTTCCACCAGAAATACAGCTCAAAGTGAATTCTCTACTAAAAAATAGAGGTTAGTGCATTGTCAACATTAGTAGTGATTCTTCGAGAAACTAGGGAATTAATAAAATGATTATAAGTTTACAGTAACCTCATGGTGAGAGCCTCCTGAATTAGTAAGTTGCACTTGGTATGAAATATGACTCTTTGCTCTGGGATGCATTTTGGAGTTTCAAAAGCAAGTCTGGGCTATTCTAAGGTTATTGAGGCTTTTGCCTAGAAGCCTGCAGAGAGTAATCTACATTTTCTGAGGGGAAAGCGAAGGAGTCTTGGCATCTTGCACCTGTAAACTCTAACTGGTGGCTTGGCACCGTGGGGTTTTACCTGGCTATTTTGTGGAAGTGGTTCCAAATTATTTAATCTTTTCTTCCAGATACCATAAGTCAGCCTTTGGCTTTCATGCACTATTCTGCTCTACCAATTTTGCAGATGTGGCAAACTAGGGACTGAGAAGTGAGATGGTTCATCAGTTATACACTAAATTGATAGTTCTCAGACTTAACGTGCATCAGAAAAACCTGGAGGGCTTTTAAAAACACCACTGCTGGGCCCCACCTTCACAGTCGAATGTGCATTTCTAACAAGTTCCCAGGTGATATTGATCTGCTTGTCAGGGGACCACACTTTGAGAAACACAGTGATAAGTATAGGAGTCAAGTTGATTAGAGCTCTGGTAAACTAGTTGAAACCATCGCAATTATTTTAACCAAATCAATGTACTGATATTTGAGGAGCTATCTTTTGTCTTATTCAATTAGATAATTAGTTTTGTAGTTGCTTGAGAATATCAGATAACAGGAATTGCTCACATTTGAGGTAAAAATTCTCAAAAATAATTTCTAAATAAGGACCTCTCCCCTTTTTTTTAATGTATATACCAGTTACAAATCCTATGCAATTCACATAGGTCAGATAACTGGCATGTGTCAGGCAGAGCAGGCCAAATAGCTTCTGGGTGCTTAGTATTAATGTTGCTGTCATCAGGAGAAATGGAGATATTCTGTTCTGTTTTGTTTTGTTTTACATATGTATAAGATTTTTTTCCCTAATTTTGGAAAATTTGGTTTTGAACTAGATAGCTTAATTAGTTAAACACATTCTCTGGAGAATAGCACCATTTCTGTTTTCTAATTTGTCAAGGGAAAAAAAAAAAATGGCAGGGGATTGATTATTCTTAAAAAAATAGAGACCTCTTGTGGTCATTCATAAAAGTACTTTAAAAAAACAGAAACCTACAGTATTTCAATTTGTCAAAAGGTTTCAAGATCTCTGGCTTAGTTGATATACATTAAAAAAATGTAAAAAAATATGAATTACCAAATACCTGTCAAAATAGATAATATAAGTAATAGGACTTTACATAATGATAACTCTTATAAATATATACATCATTCAGCTATAACAGTTCTTTATGATAAATTAAAAGTTGACAGAAGCATAAGACATAAAGGAAAGTGCACAAATCATAATTGTTTACCTCGGAGAATTTTCCCAAACTGGCTATATCTGTGTATCCAGCATATCTGGTAGATTTTAACTGTAATTATAGGTAAGTTGACTCAGGCTCAGAGAGCGTATGTGATCTGTTATTTCACAATATCAATCAAATCCATTTTAACTTCATTCACTCAGAAACACTTAAATGAATAAAGAATTTCAATAAAAATGAACATAAAAACAGTCAATTTAATGAGCCATGATCCACAGTCCAGGTTTGTAAGTATCACATTTTGTCAAATAAAATTACCTTTACACATAGAATTTCTGGAGCAATGGGCTAAATAGGCTATAATTTATTATTACTGTTGCTGTTGTTGTCATTGTTTGCTGTTGCTCTTGTTGTTGGTGGTGTATATCTACTCTTTTTCTCAATTAATAAGCAGTTTTGGAACATCTTTTATGTACCAAGCACTATTTTTTTTAACATCTTTATTGGAGTATAATTGCTTTACAATGGTGTGTTAGTTTCTGCTTTATGACAAAGTGAATCAGTTATACATATACATATGTTCCCATATCTCTTCCCTCTTGCGTCTCCCTCCCTCCCATCCTCCCTATCCCACCCCTCTAGGTGGTCACAAAGCACCGAGCTGATCTCCCTGTGCTATGCGGTTGCTTCCCACTAGCTAGTGTATAGTCCATGCCACTCTCTCACTTTGCCAAGCACTATTTTGGATTCTTGGGGATACTAAAATGAATAATATGGGGTCTTTGACCTGTAGAGGCTCAGAGTCTAATGCACAAGAAAGACATATAAGCAGTAGTTTGATATGGTAGTTTGTGTTCCAATAGAAGTATCTGCGTGGACTACTTTTTAAGAAAGTGGCTCTATTTTCCCTAAAGTCTACCCCAGGCCGTGTAAAGCTTGAAAGTCCACAACTTTGTCTCTTTGGTGTAAAGCTAGCAGTGTTGTAGAAAGTAGTACTTGACTAGTAGCCAGAAAAGTCATGTTTGAATGTAGCCCTTTCACTTACTAGCTCTAGGATTTTGGACCAGTCACTCAGTCATGATGGATGGTTATTACCGCACAGGCTATCATGACGATCAGATGAGACCGTAAGAAAGTGGTCGGTGATTTTTAGATGCGAAAATCCTACATTATGCCTTTTGCTTATACGGTATTATTAATATTAAACACTAATGCAAAAATCGATTCATTCAGTGTTTACTGGTTCATGGTTCTGCCGCTGGGAGGATGTGCTAGAGAAAATGCTCACTGTTTAACAGTGGGCAGATAGATGTGTGCACATTTCTTTTCTTCCTAAAAAGAGTGAAGAGACTGAAAAGGAAATAAGGATAGTGGGGTCTGAGAAATGGAGAAGGAAGGAGAACTGAAGCTGGTTGGGACAGGAAAAGGTACCAAAAGGAGATTAACATACAAACTTAATCATGAATTTACCCCCAGTTCTCCTGATCATCATTGTCAAGACAATTTTTTGAATACTAAATAACATACATACATTCAATGGTGTGCTGGTAAATATTTAACAACCAACTCTCCAGAAAAAAACCCAGAACACATGGTAGATAGCATTTGTCAATTTCCATAGTGTAAATACTCCTGCCACAGTCAATTTTAAGCTACTAACATGATATCACTGAACAGGGAGATAGGAAGAGATGCACCCACCCCTATATATGATTTCCATCACACAAATATAATAGACATAAATAAACTCAAGAGCATAGATAATGGTAAACATAGTAAAATAATTTGAAAGTGATGTTTTGAGTATTTGCTAGCTGTATTTTAAAAATAATTTCTTAAATGCAATTTAATTTTATTTAATTTTTAATAATGGCTGTGTTGAATATCCGGCTTGCAAAATTTCTGCAAATTTAACAATCAGCGCTCTCGAGGCAGTATGAGCCAGTGGCAGCAGTGGGTAGATTGGTAATTACTCTAGTACGGTACCAGTTAGGGTAAAGATCATCACCTCTTCTGGGAAGCCTATCTATGTTAGGTGCCTTTCTCTATAATCCCATCAAAATCTCTTACATATCAAAGCAATTACCACACTGTGTTGAAATCTCATTTTTCTCCCTCCACACTTGAGTTCCCAGTGACTGTGACTTTTAAGTCCCTATGTTCTGCATCTAGCACTGTTCCTGGGACAGGTAGAGCTCAACAAAAGCATACTGAAGAAACAAATTGACCTGGATCTGGCTCCTGTTGTCCTGGAGCCCGCAATCTAATGTGACGACGTACAAAGACACATCACTACAGAATACACACACAATTTGGTAGACGCTCTGGATAAACATGTGAGTGGATAATAAGGCTTTTATATCACATAAGAATGGCTTTTATGAGGGTGGAAAATAACAGAGACTATGGATCAATCGAAGCAGATGTAGCAGTTCTATTTCTACCCCTATCGTGATTTCAAAACGAAACGAAACACCAACGTGTTTCCTTATCTCATCGATTTAATAACATTCTTTTAACGTTCAAATATTTAATAAGTAAAAGCAGCACGTATTCATTAGAGAAAAATTACAGAATATAGAAGCATAAAGAAATAAAGGCCGCCTATATTTTACAAGATTGATGTGTTAGGGAGGATAGGTTAAGATAATAGCACCCGAAAGGCACCAAATAACAGTGTCTTAAACAAGTTGCTTTATCTCTTTTTCAGGGAGAAGTTCGGAGGTTTGCAGACTGAGGTTCATGCGGTGGTTCTGCTTCCCAGTGTCCCAAGGGCAGCTCAGGGCTCGCCATCCCTGGGGTGTGGCCCCATTCGTCATAATACAAGTCAGCACCCACCCTCCTGGTAGCAGGATGGAGGATGGCACAAGAAGAGGCACAAGGCCAACTGCCTCCTTTAGGAAGATTCCCAGAATTTGCCCTTTGGCATGTCCATTACATCCCATTTGTTAGAAAATAGTCACACGCCACATTTATCTACAACGGAGCCTGGGAAATGCAGTTTTTCTTCTCAGCCGCCATGTGCTTGGCTAGAATTTCTATCACCACTGAAGAAGGGGGAAAATAGATATTTAGGACCAGAATTTGCCGCAGTTATTTCCTTAGTTAAATTGCAAAGAGAGGAGTTAATAGAAGTTGCGCCCACTTTCAAGGTTATTGATGCATATTGATAATTTTCCTTTCAGAAGCTCTGTATGCATTTGTACTTCCAAGGACATATATGAATACTTAATATTAAACACCAATACAGTAATCGGTCAATTCACTGACATATATGAATGCTTAATATTAAACACCAATACAGTAATCGGTCAATTCACTGACGTATATGAATACTTAATATTAAACACCAATACAGTAATCGGTCAATTCACTGACATATATGAATACTTAATATTAAACACCAATACAGTAATCGGTCAATTCACTGACATATATGAATACTTCATATTAAACACCAATACAGTAATCGGTCAATTCACTGATTCCTATATGGCTTGGCTGCTGGGAATACGTGATGGAGAAAGTGCTCAGTGTTGGATAGACCTGGGCTTTATTGTCAGGACTCTTTCAGCTGCAAGTGACAGAGGACCTAACAAGAATATTGGGTTTATTCAGATATTGAGGTGATTGAGCACATTAAGGAAAGGGAATGGATAGTATACATTGGAATCTGAAGTTAGAGAATTAAAAATGAAGTTCTTGTGAAGAGGAATGGGAGAGGAGGATCATACGGTAGTTGTAAACATTTTGAGGCCTAAAGAGAGAGGAGCAAGTGTGATATGATGTCCTGTTAACGTCACGGAGGGGCTTTTCCACATATACCTTCATCAGCTGCTGTTTTGCAGGCAATGTGCTAAGTGCTTTATACAAAGTCCCTCACTGAATGCCCATGTCAGTCATATATTTTTATATGCCTATGTGTTGCACATGATGAAGTGAAGGCTCAGGAGAGCTCAGGTTAAGGGTGGAGCTAGAATTTAAACCCGACTCTGATTGATGTCACAATTTTGCTTTTTCCTCTTCTATTCTGAAGAGCGAACTGATAAAAAACAAATTTGGTAAGGATCACTTCTGCTGTAGCACTTGAGAGATACTATAAAAATCTTTAAAAATTATACAAGAATCAGAGAGAGCAACAAATAAAGTGTTGTAAAAGGCAGGAACGACCTCATGAGATTTTTGTCTCTTCTAGGGGGCCTTTTTTGACCTGAGTTGGATGCCTACCTCTCTTTTCTCTTAGTACCTGTGTTTACTCTAAGACTGATAGTTCTCATCTCCACTGTGGTTTTCTGTTTATTTTGTTGTCTCTGCCACCAGACTTATATCTTGGGTGCCAGGTATCAGGTCTTATACAACTTTGTATTACCAGGGCCCAGTACAATGCTTGGAACACAGTAGGTACTCAATAAACATTTGCTGGATGAATTATACAAGCATTCATTTCATGGTCATATTAATACATATTTACTGAAAGAGAAATTTTGCTAATTTACTATTATGTTAAATTTTGAGAGGTGAATGGTAACAACTAGATTAGCATAAAATTATGATTTTGGCCATGATTATAAAGAGAATGTTTATAAGGCGACTGAACTTGTACATAATATGGAGTGTCTACAACATGCTAGGCTGTTTTGAGTGTTTAACATTGTATTTAGTTATTTAATTCTCACAAAAACCTTATGGGGGGAAATAGAATTATCTCTACTTCAAAAATTGTGAAAATTGAAAAACTAGGAAATGAACCCAAGTAGTTCTGCTCTAAAAATTCTGTGTTTAATTAGCAGATGCAAACTATTATATATAGAATGGATAAACAGCAAGGTCCTACTGTATAGCACAGGGAACTATATTCAGTATCATGTAGTAAACCATAATGGAAAGGAATATGAAAAAGAATACATATATATATGTATAACTGAATCACTTTGCTGTACACCTGAAACTAACACAACATTGTAAATCAACTATACTTGTTTTAATATTTATAATATAAATATTTTATTATATTTCAATAAAATAAGTTTAAAAAATTTTTAAAATGGGCAAAATATTTTCTGTTTAACTAGACTATTTTAATTCGCCATTGTTTATGAGACTTATTATTATTATTATTGTTGTTATTACATGACCGCATAATAGCATCTTCTAATGAAAACTCATAAATCTTTATCCTGTTGTTTTTGTCTGTAAACCGGGAACTTCCACCGAAGGCACAGACTCTCCAAGAGGAACCCTAAGTATCTTGGGAAATTGATGCTTTTATGCCTGAGCAACCTCTACTCCATCTGCAAAACCGATGAATAATTTGCAATCAACATTTTCCATTACTCATCTTAAATAATCAGGGACTCATATTTGAGATCGTTTACCCTAAAAAACGTCCAATTGCACCTCCCAGGTGACTTCTGTGCGCAGACTCCCCCCGCCCCCCCGCAGCTTTCTCGCCCACGAAACTACACTTCCCAGCGGTCTGTTCGTTCATCTGCGCGAACTCATCTTTCCCGGCTCTGGGTGGCATCCCGGCAAAGCTAAGGGCTGGGAGAAGTAAAGGACGGACAGGCGAGGCCCTCCCGCGCTCGCGCATCCCCGAAATGGCTCGGAGGCAGAACGAGCAGAGAGGGGGAGCGCCCTTGATGGCGGAAGGCAAGTCGGACGCGGAGGTTAAGCTCATTCTGTACCACTGGACGCATTCCTTCAGCTCTCAAAAGGTACAGGCCTCCGCCGGGCGGGCGGTGCGGATCGGGTTTCAGCACCGGGACAGCTCCCTCTGGGTGTTGCCCGGGTAAGCCGGCCCACTTAGAAACAGGCCTCCGACGCCCTACCCCCGGCGGGCGCTCCCTGAGGGGCAGGGGTGCGCCTTGGAGGGGAGCAGGGAGCATCAGTCTGAGGTGCAAAGGCACTACCAGTCGTGAAAATGCGACAAAAAAGCATCGCTTTTGGTATTTGGGCGGGAGGCCTTGTCTCCGGGGCCGTGGAGAGCGAGGCGGAGGGAAGCGCCTTCCTGCAGCCACATCGTCTAGGGTTCCTTCTTTTACTCTTGGTCGCATTCACTCTCTTCAACAGGCCTAGCCTGTCTGTTTCACGTCCTTATTATGGGGAGGACGCATCGTAAGGTTTAGGACACCGAGAAAGTAGTAGCGATGAAGAGGGTGACTGTGGACTGAATATAGCCAGAATCCTTGTCATTACTTAATTGGCTTTTCTCACTTATAAGAGGAAGACGCTAGAATATATCTCACTTGTTAATTCCAGGAATAGGAATAGCTGAAAAGAATGTTGAAAATCTTAATAACTCAGGGAAGCACAAAAGAGCTGCTTGGTGGTATCCAGGGATGTCATTTAATTAAAAGCCTCCACGCGTTGTGGTAACCAGTGTGAACTCTTCCAGGTGCGCTTGGTAATTGCTGAAAAGGCATTGAAGTGCGAGGAACATGATGTAAGTCTGCCCCTGAGTGAGCACAATGAGCCCTGGTTTATGCGTTTGAACTCAACTGGAGAAGTGCCCGTCCTTATCCACGGGGAAAACATTATTTGTGAGGCCACTCAGATCATTGATTATCTTGAACAGACTTTCCTGGATGGTAATGTTAAGGCTATTTGCGATTTCTTGGATTTACTTTCAACACAAATATATGTCTTCCTTCCTCCCTCCCTTCCTTTCCCCCTTCCTTCCCTCCTTCCTTTTTCCTCCCTTCCTCCCCCCTTTCCTCCCTTCCTCCCCTCTTTTTGGTTTCATGATGGTGGTTTAGTGCCAACAACCTTTTCCATTTCCATAAGCACACAAATATAAAGTGGGTCAATAGCATAAATTCTGTATAAGCCATTGTAACTCCATTGAAAAGATTTCACGTACCAATTTTAATGTTGGAACTTGCCTTTTAAATTCACTTGCAAAAAACCCTGCGGGTGTGTGGTTTGTGGTGGTGATTTATTAGCCTTGAAGTCAAATTCATAATATTGATTTTAAATGAACAGTATGAAAATCAGTGTCATTTAGTCTACTAAACGGTTCTACCTTAAAAACAATAGGAGGGAAAAAGAGAAATAAATCTTAGGCAAGGGAGATTAGAGTGTTGGTATACTTGGAGATCTTTGCCCTTGTTACATCTGTATGGTTTGAATTTTATATCTTTTGTGAGGAATTATAGGGCTCAAATCAGTACAGTGCTGTTAAGTAATAATCATTTATTGACAGCCTGTTTTGTGTCAGACATTTTATAATTTCTGTTCTAGTCAGTCTTCCAAAAAAACCAACCTGAGATAGGCATGGTAGACTAATCATTCCCCTTTTGTACACGAGGAAAGAGAAACAGAGGGGTTGCCTAAGGTAACAGCTATTTTATGGCAGATTAGGGCTGGAATGCAAGCCTTTCAAATCCAAACCTTCCTATTACACAGACCATCTCTCATAGCCATTGCCACTTACACAGTGTCTTGCTTCTTCCTAATAACAAGCCTTTGAGGTAAACTGTAGCT
>NC_041228.1:62384556-62403172 GCF_002837175.3 Physeter macrocephalus | reverse complement strand
ATATTAAACACCAATACAGTAATCGGTCAATTCACTGATTCCTATATGGCTTGGCTGCTGGGAATACGTGATGGAGAAAGTGCTCAGTGTTGGATAGACCTGGGCTTTATTGTCAGGACTCTTTCAGCTGCAAGTGACAGAGGACCTAACAAGAATATTGGGTTTATTCAGATATTGAGGTGATTGAGCACATTAAGGAAAGGGAATGGATAGTATACATTGGAATCTGAAGTTAGAGAATTAAAAATGAAGTTCTTGTGAAGAGGAATGGGAGAGGAGGATCATACGGTAGTTGTAAACATTTTGAGGCCTAAAGAGAGAGGAGCAAGTGTGATATGATGTCCTGTTAACGTCACGGAGGGGCTTTTCCACATATACCTTCATCAGCTGCTGTTTTGCAGGCAATGTGCTAAGTGCTTTATACAAAGTCCCTCACTGAATGCCCATGTCAGTCATATATTTTTATATGCCTATGTGTTGCACATGATGAAGTGAAGGCTCAGGAGAGCTCAGGTTAAGGGTGGAGCTAGAATTTAAACCCGACTCTGATTGATGTCACAATTTTGCTTTTTCCTCTTCTATTCTGAAGAGCGAACTGATAAAAAACAAATTTGGTAAGGATCACTTCTGCTGTAGCACTTGAGAGATACTATAAAAATCTTTAAAAATTATACAAGAATCAGAGAGAGCAACAAATAAAGTGTTGTAAAAGGCAGGAACGACCTCATGAGATTTTTGTCTCTTCTAGGGGGCCTTTTTTGACCTGAGTTGGATGCCTACCTCTCTTTTCTCTTAGTACCTGTGTTTACTCTAAGACTGATAGTTCTCATCTCCACTGTGGTTTTCTGTTTATTTTGTTGTCTCTGCCACCAGACTTATATCTTGGGTGCCAGGTATCAGGTCTTATACAACTTTGTATTACCAGGGCCCAGTACAATGCTTGGAACACAGTAGGTACTCAATAAACATTTGCTGGATGAATTATACAAGCATTCATTTCATGGTCATATTAATACATATTTACTGAAAGAGAAATTTTGCTAATTTACTATTATGTTAAATTTTGAGAGGTGAATGGTAACAACTAGATTAGCATAAAATTATGATTTTGGCCATGATTATAAAGAGAATGTTTATAAGGCGACTGAACTTGTACATAATATGGAGTGTCTACAACATGCTAGGCTGTTTTGAGTGTTTAACATTGTATTTAGTTATTTAATTCTCACAAAAACCTTATGGGGGGAAATAGAATTATCTCTACTTCAAAAATTGTGAAAATTGAAAAACTAGGAAATGAACCCAAGTAGTTCTGCTCTAAAAATTCTGTGTTTAATTAGCAGATGCAAACTATTATATATAGAATGGATAAACAGCAAGGTCCTACTGTATAGCACAGGGAACTATATTCAGTATCATGTAGTAAACCATAATGGAAAGGAATATGAAAAAGAATACATATATATATGTATAACTGAATCACTGCTGTACACCTGAAACTAACACAACATTGTAAATCAACTATACTTGTTTTAATATTTATAATATAAATATTTTATTATATTTCAATAAAATAAGTTTAAAAAATTTTTAAAATGGGCAAAATATTTTCTGTTTAACTAGACTATTTTAATTCGCCATTGTTTATGAGACTTATTATTATTATTATTGTTGTTATTACATGACCGCATAATAGCATCTTCTAATGAAAACTCATAAATCTTTATCCTGTTGTTTTTGTCTGTAAACCGGGAACTTCCACCGAAGGCACAGACTCTCCAAGAGGAACCCTAAGTATCTTGGGAAATTGATGCTTTTATGCCTGAGCAACCTCTACTCCATCTGCAAAACCGATGAATAATTTGCAATCAACATTTTCCATTACTCATCTTAAATAATCAGGGACTCATATTTGAGATCGTTTACCCTAAAAAACGTCCAATTGCACCTCCCAGGTGACTTCTGTGCGCAGACTCCCCCCGCCCCCCCGCAGCTTTCTCGCCCACGAAACTACACTTCCCAGCGGTCTGTTCGTTCATCTGCGCGAACTCATCTTTCCCGGCTCTGGGTGGCATCCCGGCAAAGCTAAGGGCTGGGAGAAGTAAAGGACGGACAGGCGAGGCCCTCCCGCGCTCGCGCATCCCCGAAATGGCTCGGAGGCAGAACGAGCAGAGAGGGGGAGCGCCCTTGATGGCGGAAGGCAAGTCGGACGCGGAGGTTAAGCTCATTCTGTACCACTGGACGCATTCCTTCAGCTCTCAAAAGGT
Source organism: Physeter macrocephalus (assembly GCF_002837175.3). Classification (NCBI taxonomy): domain Eukaryota; kingdom Metazoa; phylum Chordata; class Mammalia; order Artiodactyla; family Physeteridae; genus Physeter; species Physeter macrocephalus. The sequence continues at coordinate 62,400,905 of NC_041228.1, read as the reverse complement.
ACAGGCCTCCGCCGGGCGGGCGGTGCGGATCGGGTTTCAGCACCGGGACAGCTCCCTCTGGGTGTTGCCCGGGTAAGCCGGCCCACTTAGAAACAGGCCTCCGACGCCCTACCCCCGGCGGGCGCTCCCTGAGGGGCAGGGGTGCGCCTTGGAGGGGAGCAGGGAGCATCAGTCTGAGGTGCAAAGGCACTACCAGTCGTGAAAATGCGACAAAAAAGCATCGCTTTTGGTATTTGGGCGGGAGGCCTTGTCTCCGGGGCCGTGGAGAGCGAGGCGGAGGGAAGGGCCTTCCTGCAGCCACATCGTCTAGGGTTCCTTCTTTTACTCTTGGTCGCATTCACTCTCTTCAACAGGCCTAGCCTGTCTGTTTCACGTCCTTATTATGGGGAGGACGCATCGTAAGGTTTAGGACACCGAGAAAGTAGTAGCGATGAAGAGGGTGACTGTGGACTGAATATAGCCAGAATCCTTGTCATTACTTAATTGGCTTTTCTCACTTATAAGAGGAAGACGCTAGAATATATCTCACTTGTTAATTCCAGGAATAGGAATAGCTGAAAAGAATGTTGAAAATCTTAATAACTCAGGGAAGCACAAAAGAGCTGCTTGGTGGTATCCAGGGATGTCATTTAATTAAAAGCCTCCACGCGTTGTGGTAACCAGTGTGAACTCTTCCAGGTGCGCTTGGTAATTGCTGAAAAGGCATTGAAGTGCGAGGAACATGATGTAAGTCTGCCCCTGAGTGAGCACAATGAGCCCTGGTTTATGCGTTTGAACTCAACTGGAGAAGTGCCCGTCCTTATCCACGGGGAAAACATTATTTGTGAGGCCACTCAGATCATTGATTATCTTGAACAGACTTTCCTGGATGGTAATGTTAAGGCTATTTGCGATTTCTTGGATTTACTTTCAACACAAATATATGTCTTCCTTCCTCCCTCCCTTCCTTTCCCCCTTCCTTCCCTCCTTCCTTTTTCCTTCCTTCCTCCCCCCTTTCCTCCCTTCCTCCCCTCTTTTTGGTTTCATGATGGTGGTTTAGTGCCAACAACCTTTTCCATTTCCATAAGCACACAAATATAAAGTGGGTCAATAGCATAAATTCTGTATAAGCCATTGTAACTCCATTGAAAAGATTTCACGTAAACTACCAATTTTAATGTTGGAACTTCCCTTTTAAATTCACTTGCAAAAAACCCTGCGGGTGTGTGGTTTGTGGTGGTGATTTATTAGCCTTGAAGTCAAATTCATAATATTGATTTTAAATGAACAGTATGAAAATCAGTGTCATTTAGTCTACTAAACGGTTCTACCTTAAAAACAATAGGAGGGAAAAAGAGAAATAAATCTTAGGCAAGGGAGATTAGAGTGTTGGTATACTTGGAGATCTTTGCCCTTGTTACATCTGTATGGTTTGAATTTTATATCTTTTGTGAGGAATTATAGGGCTCAAATCAGTACAGTGCTGTTAAGTAATAATCATTTATTGACAGCCTGTTTTGTGTCAGACATTTTATAATTTCTGTTCTAGTCAGTCTTCCAAAAAAACCAACCTGAGATAGGCATGGTAGACTAATCATTCCCCTTTTGTACACGAGGAAAGAGAAACAGAGGGGTTGCCTAAGGTAACAGCTATTTTATGGCAGATTAGGGCTGGAATGCAAGCCTTTCAAATCCAAACCTTCCTATTACACAGACCATCTCTCATAGCCATTGCCACTTACACAGTGTCTTGCTTCTTCCTAATAACAAGCCTTTGAGGTAAACTGTAGCTTCAATATTTGCCCAAGATTACACAGCTGATCACTGACAGAACTGAGAGCAGAACAGAGGGCTCTTAGCTATCAGCTAAGTACTCTTCTGAAAAAGAAGTTGCACGACGAGATCCAGTCACTCCTCATCTGCCACCAGTTATGTTGATGTTAATTGGGCAAGATAAAACCAGAATATAACCCCAAATTACTGGAAGCTGAGAAAGGAAATTATAAGGCCCCAAAAAGTCTGAGGTACTTAGAAGAAAGATAGGTATAGGAGCTAAATGGGGGCTGGGGGGAGTTTACCCCAGGGAATTGGATTAGCAATGGGCTTCCCTTATTCTTAACCCAAGTGTTTAGTTCCCTAAGATTTTGATTGGAGGTGACCACTGATCTAAACTGCTTTTCCATCCATCATTACTTGCTATTCCTTATAAGTCTAAATGCTGGGGACTGCACAGAAAATGGGGGCTAATTGATTTAAGACAATTTTTCTCAATCTTGAGCTTTTTGGAAATGGACAAGTCTGTTGAGTAATAATTTGTATTTCTTGGGAGAAGTGATTATAATAATGTGAATAAGACAAAATAATTGCATAAGAATTCTACTTTAAATCATCAAAAACTTTAAAAAGATATAGCAAATGAAAATCATGTTTAAATCTTTTGTTAGCATCCCTTGAACTACTATTACTACCATTCTCCTCCTCCTCTTCCTGACATTATCTCTCCTGTAAGATATTCAGTAATATAGTGTTACTTTACAGTATAGTAATGTTAATGATTATTAGGTTTCATCAAATTTTTTTAAGGCTTTTTCTTTTTCTTTGACTATATAATAGCAACACTGAAATGCATTCTGAGTCCTGCTCAAAGTGAATACTGACCTTTTCTCACTACTATTCATTGAATCAGAGGAGAAGGTACTGTGGGCTAAACATTAAGAGGAAAATATGGAAACTAAGGACTTTAATTCTGGTTGTACCAATAGAATAAGTAGACAATCAAGAATTCTAGCTCTTAGTCTGAAGCTGTCTCAAACTGGGTGCATATCCTTGGTGACTTGACTTTTCTGTTTGTCCTCTTGGATTAGGTGATATAGTTTTATCAGTTGCAGAGATAAAGCAAGTCCAATCAACCCTTATTTCACTCTTTCCCATTTCCCAAGGAGAGTAGTCATTCAACTGGAAGGGGTAAAGGAAGATTAAGATTAAGGGAACTAAAACCCATGGTAGATATGAAGACAGTAAGAAAACAGTTACATAAATGCAGGCTAGTCTAGTCTCCAGATGAAGTTTGTCTCAAAGTGTTAAAATGAAAAACAAACATGTAAGCATTATCACAGTGATCATTGAGATAATTTGTATTTATCATTAAGAACTCATGGAGATTAGGAAAAGGGCCAGACAAGAGAGAGACAAATGTTATCCCAATTGTTAACGAGAGGGGAGGCTGAATTCTAATCCTTGCTACTTAACACGTATTCCATGGACCAGCAGCATTGGTATCACCTTGGAGCTTGTTAGAAATGCAGAATTCTAGACTCTACTGCAAGTCTCTTGAATCAGAATCTGCATTTTAACAAGATTCCCAAGTGATTCATAAATACATAAAAGTTTGAGAAGCACGACTACAAATTACTGTGCATTAAATAATTGCTTAAGCTTTAAGCAGTGCTATAAATTACTGTCTTTAAGCGTGGCAGAGTTCTAGAATGTGTTGTCAAAAATTTTTAAAGTATATATTTTTTGAGTATCTCGATGAAAAGGAACCAGCTTACGTTTTACATTACTGGAGAATGTGTTTAACACTTTAAAAAGTGAATCTATTAGGTGCTGGGCATAGTTCTAGATACAGTGTATCTTGATTTAAGCAGAGCATTTGAGATTAAGTCATATGATACCCCTGTGGAATGAAGGAGCATATATGGCTAGATGAAAGTAATGCACATTTTCTGATGAATAACCACCATAATGAAGAATATTCATTTATGAATTTCTTATACCATGTTGCTTGTTTAGCTATATTCTCTCATTTCACTTATCCTATGATAATTTTTATCACACTTTAATTATTTCAGTTACTTGTAGACCACTGTAAGCTCCGTGAGGTCAGAGACAGTGCCTGTTTCATTAACAACTGTATTCCCAGTGCCTGGTATGGTGACTGTTCTTTAATGGGAGCTTAATAAATACTTTTGAATGATTAAAATGAACGAGTTATTGAAAACAGATGTCAGCCTGGACAGGGATCTCTACTGGTGTTCTTTAAGGCTTCTATTCTCTGACTGAGTCTAACAATTCCATAAATGATTTGAATAAAGACATCGAAGAAACACTATTATACTTGCGGATGTGTAAGCTGTGATAGTTAAAATGATGACTAGCTTATGAAATGCTTCTCATGGAACAATGAAATGGAACAATAACTAAGATAAAGTTTAACAAGGCTAAAAGTAGTATATGAATTTTGTTTTAAAAAATCAGCTGCATTAATGAAGGCTGGGAGACCTGGCCTGCCAATAAGTTGCCAACAAAAGCCAACAATGAAATAAAAGACTAGTGTGATTTCAAGTTGTTTCAAAAGTACAGATTCTGTCTAGAACATGGCAGATTGTGACCTGCTATATTTGAACTGGTTAGAACATGCAGCATTTTGACCAATTATGGATGGAACTTTGAGGAAAGGTGACAAATTAGAATGATAATGAGTAAATGGATTTCATGAGGTGTACAGTTGCCCATGGTTATATAAGAGACTTTAAGTGTATCCATTCATCTAAAGAACAGGGTGTAGTCAACTGGCATCTCCTTTGCTCTTATTTGCTATCCTTTATTAGTCTATCAACTGGGGATTGTACTAAAAATGATGGCTTGCTGACCTGCACACCTTTCTCAACCTTTCTGTATAATCAGTATTTACCTATTTACATCCTTTTGGTATATCATCATCTCTTTTAGTGAACTGTAACTTGGCCACTAAATAATAAAAAAAAGGGAGCATGTAATCTCCAGATTATCTAGAAAATTAAAAATGTAAATTGCTAGGAATCTGGCATCCCAATTAAATTCTGATTTTTAGAAGTAAAAAAAAAAAAGAGAGCATGAAATAACTACAAAATACTAGAATATAACTGATTATTACTGCCAATAAGTGGTGACCTGGAATCAAGGATGTCATATGGTGAATACTGAATTTTGGTAATTTAATATGTTTTATAACAGTTCTCTGAAGACTATGTCCCATATCTTATGTCTAGATATATCATTTTAAGTATTCTTAGGAAAAGAATTTGGTTTGGAAATAATCCAAGTATTCTGGTATAAAGTATCACATACTAAGTCTGATTAGGAAATATAAATTTATTTTATAAATATAGTTTTATCAATATATATTGAAAAGCAACTCGGATTTTAAAGATAATATTCATTCTGAAATTACTGTTATATTACAAATATAGTTATTTATGTAAGGAATTTTCAATTATTATTAAGGTCATAGAATAAATAATTTTATATCTGTTAGTAAAAGGGTCTCATATACAGTTGAATAACATTATACACTTTTTCGCACATCTACTGAAATTGTAGGTTAGCACAAAGGATTGTAACTGAGTGCAGAGAAAATGTGGTATATGGTAAGGAAAAGAAAATGAGTCTTTAAAACTCATGATTATGCCAATAAAAGTGGTTTTAAAAAGTAATTTTTAAAAAAACTTTCTCTGATTTGTCCAATTTTAGTGAACAGGACGGGGTGTTAAAATTACAGAAGTCCTGGTTCTATATTATGTGTATACAATAACTGGAACAAACTATCTGATCAAGGAATTTTTGCCCCCCAATTATGAATGTTCCTATAAAAGTTTTAACTATACTACCAATTAAAAAGTAGTTAAACATTTAAGGTATAAAATGTATTGACTATCTTGCTACAAATTTGGCTCTGTCTCAGAAAATTCTGGATGTGTATAATGAACTTGTGTAATTTGACATCGTGTTTTTTTCTCATCTGTGCTTAGATTTGATCTTCTGAGCTCTGAAGTTATGACAGCCTTGAATTGTAGTCAGTTTGTAACCATATCTTTTGCTTCAGGTCATAATTTAATTGTTTACCATTATTATATTTTTAACAGCCTGGTGTATGACTAGTTGAAGGGTACAATTTTGTTCAGCTACATGCTGCATATTATCTTATGTACCAATGTCATCACTAAGTGATCTAAGTAAAATAAAAAATCGGCAGAGGGATAGAGATAGAAATGAAGTCTAATCTATTCTCATTGAAGGAAGACCTGACAGTTATTCAAATAGACCTAGGGGGTGTCTTTCTAGAAAACAGTCATAATGATGCCTCCTTTATCTGCCATCACTGGGGAGTGTAGGAAATCAAAGCAGCCAATTTAGGAAAATAATTAAAACGTATGCCTTTAAGCCCCTAGATTCTTTTTAGTTTTTGCTCTTGGGGAAACTGAATGTAATTTTTAATGGCTCCGGGCCATTGTTATTCTACCCAACAGTACAGGGACTTGAGAATATATGGAGCTGTTGGTCCCCATTAAATAAAACTATTATTACAGAATGCTTTTATTGTTTCTTTCTGATTTAGAATTTTGTTCTTTTGTTTTCTCTCTTTGTTGTTTATCACATCTTTCTGCTTTATGTCCATCTGCCTGTTTCTAATTTGCTGCCTAAATTTCGGTGCAGTACAAGACCTGCCTTTGTCCCCACTCAGTTCTACAACGTCAGGTCTTATGCCAGTGTACTTATTTATTCTTCCAGCTTAGTCACTAATCCTGGCTTCCACTACTGCAACCTTCCACCCCAATGAAGAGTTCCCAGAATTATTCTTATTGCCTGTTTCTCAAACCCTGTAACCCTTCTATTGCTTTCTCACTCCTGATTGAGGTAGAATACCAAGAAAAGATTTTCTCTTTTTAGTATCGTAACAAAAATGCTTTATGGAAGGACTGGAAAATAAAATGAGGACGAGAGGGAAGATTTTCTGTATAATTCAAAGGAAATTCCCAGTTGTCTTTTGAAAAACTCTCTTTCCAGAGGCACTGGACACTTTTGTGTGCTGGTGTCGGGAGGATGCTGGTGGCACATTGGATGTGCGATACTGGACAGGGTGTCCTTGAAGAGAGAAAGTGAGCTTGGAAAAGAACATGGGTTCAGTGGGTATCTGATGCTCTGCCTGACGAAGTGTTTTAGGAGATAGTTATGTAGTAATGGAGCAGTGAGTAGAAGATGACTTTCATGCATTCAAATCTGTGGATTCAGACTTGGCCAGATGGACCTTCCCCAGAAAGCAATTGGATGTTGTTTTTCCTGCTTTTATTCTCTTTCCCAGGAAGGAAGTCGTATGCTCTTCTGAAGACAAGCCCCCGGCCTGGCACAAGAAAGCAGCCAGAGCCAGCAGCTATAAATTTAACCACTTGAGAGGCATTTTAAAATGCCGTATCATTTATGGTTATTAACCTGTGGTTCTTGGACCCCCCAGAACAGTGGTTCTTAAACATTTTGGTTTTCAAGGCCCCTTTTGTCTTAAAAGTTAATGAGGACATTTGAGGGCTTTTGTTTATGCGTTCTATCTATCAATATCTATCAAACTAGAAATTAAAATTGAGAAAAGTTTAAAATACAAGAATATACAACCCCACATTCCATTAACTGTCAGAGTGATGGAGTTATCACATGTTGTATAGGCTCTGGAAAATACCATCATACACTCAAGAGAGAATAAGAGTGAAAAAGCAATTAACATCTTAGTATTACTATAAAAATAGCTTTGACTTGTAGACCCCCTGAGAGTGTCTTCAGGAAGCCCAGGGGTTTTCAGACCATACTTTGAGAACTTTTACTGCTAGTGGTCTGTGAATAGAATTCAGGACATTTGATATCTTAGAGGGGAAAAAAATTACATCTTTATTTTTCACTAATTTCAAACAGAAATTTATCATTTCCTTTCATTTCCAATGTAGACATAATCCAAAGCAATATCAGGAGTGCCTGTGACTTTGTTCGTATGTTCATGTGACTGTGATGTGTTCATAGCATATCAAGTTATTGCAGCTATCTTACCATATCACTTATGCCCATCACTACTTTGAAATTATGGTAGTTATTAGACCTGCTGCTAGCTTTTGTTAGTGTATTAATAAAAATACACCCATATTAGTATTTTATAATTTAAAATTACTTTGATAGTTTATTTTAATATAATCAATTTCCTTTGCAATCCTATGTCTTGTATTTTATGCATTGGAGAACATTATTTTGAGAAGAGGTCAGTGGCACACAAAAGGTTAAGAACGCTTTAGAATTTCAAGGACCTTAGAAGGCCTCCAGTCTCTTATCCTCATGGGAATGTTTACCATGCATTGGTTGGGATCCTGGTGATATTCTGAGATCCTGAAAAGTCAGCAAGGAAGTGTGCTGTAGTTGGGCAAATTCACGGTTGACGAGCAGAACATAGCTGACACTTCATGCTTGGTCATTCTAATGCAGACTTCAGAATTGGACTCCCAGCAGGGAGTTAGACATTTGCCCACTGGTTTGAGGAGTAATCCATATTCTTTTTTCTTAGAGAGTCAGAAATAGCCTGTTGCCTTAAAATCTTGTACTACTTGGTCTGGCATTATGAGATATTGCCTGAAATCTTACTCTCCAACCAACTCTGAATTGTCAATGTTTATGAATGAGTGTGTGATGCTCAAAAGGATTCCAAATTAAGTAAATAACTCAAACTAAATGAATAAGTGAATTAGCAAAAAATAAATGAATAGAGTTGAGGTCATTCTTTTCACCTGTTAGATTAATAAGCTTGTTGGCATTTTTTTAGGGGAAGTTTGAGAGTCAGAAGTGGGCACAGATTCTGTAGGGACTTAGCCCTGACCTTTGGATCACATGGTTCATTTTTATTCTTCTTGAATAGTCTCTGAGAAGTAAACCCTTTGAAGATGTTGCGATGATGTAACAAAACAGAGCACTGCATTAGGAGTTAATGACTTTGGTTCTTGGTCTGCCTCTAATTAGCTGAGGGATCTTGGGAGAATGTCTCAGCCTATATATCTCAGTGTCCTCGTTAACTGCTACAGAGCTTCTGCAGCTCAAATATTCTATAATAACTAGCAATTTGGGAATATATTAATTCATTAATTGAAATTTATTCAACACCTACTATGAGCCAAACATTATATTGGGCACTGGAATTCAACAAAGAACAATACATGGTCCCTGCCCTTAAGGAGTCTATAGTCTAGAGTTTAACCAGCAAATGAAGATTTATGTAGAACCCACTCTCCAGAGATAAAATATTATAAATTGCTGGTGAATTCCATGAAGATTATCAATTCCCATTCGCATAGCATCAATGGGATCACTCTTGGTATTAACTGGAACCTGGGAAGGTGTGGCCCCTGATCATCTTTCCATAATGAGCCTTCATTCACTTAACCAACATTTACCAAGGACCTAAAATGTATGAGACACTATGCTAGACTCCGGATCATACGTTCCTTGCCCTGAAGGGGTTTATGGGGCAAAAAGATACAAACAGCTAATTAAGGTGATAAGGGCTATAATGGAGTATGTACAGAGTATTTTGCATGTACAGAGGAAGGCACACTTGACTTAGTCAGATGTTGGTAGTTGTGGAAGGTTGGGGAAATTTCCGCAGAGGAGTTGGCATAAAAAACTAGACCTTGAGAGTAGTGATTTGCAAGGTGGAGAAGTGTGATCATGGTTTGGGAATCTGGTCTGGTACCTCAGTCCAATTCAAAGTTTGAATGTCTGGGCTGGAGAGATATCATCCTTTAAATCCCTTCATATAATACTGAAAATGTTAATGTTGAGGGGCTGGGGTTTTTGTTTCTTGCTTTTGGATGTAACATCTTGTTTGTAACTTTTCCTTCAATGTTTTTGTGTGTGTTTGTGTGCGTATTTTAGAAAAAACACCCAGGCTAATGCCCGATAAAGGAAGCATGTATTACCCACGGGTACAACATTATCGAGAACTACTTGACTCCTTACCCATGGACGCCTATACACACGGCTGCATTTTACATCCTGAGCTAACTGTGGACTCCATGATCCCAGCTTATGCAACAACAAGAATTCGCAGTATGTAAAGTTCTTAAAGACCTGGAATTCTGTCTCGAGTTTCTTTTAATTCATTTTTGAGACCTAGCACACCTCAGGAAGACTTGGGGGCAGGGTTGTTGAGTTTGCTTCATGGACGTGCATGTTATATATCGATCCACGCACCAGTCAGATGAACCTGTGCTTCAGCTGTTCAGCTGGACATTTATTGTCTACACGACCTGATTTTCCAGCTCTTGGCCTTGAGGGCCAAGCTTAAATAAAACTCAGAAGAGTGGCCTGTGGAAAAGTAGAGAACATAACATGTTCTCATGGACAAATGGACTAGGAATAAGGAAAGCTGGGATCTGCTGGGAGTTACGGGCGACTGAGTTCCCATTTCTGGTCCTTAATTTTTGTTTCATTATGTGAAGAGCTGGGCTACAGGCTGTCTAGCCATTACTCTTCCTCTGAGTTTAGTGATCGGAGATTCACTGAGGTTGAGCTGTGACCTCCAGCTCTCTCCTTCCTCCTGCCCTGAGGATAGGGAAGGGTCAGTGCATGGGATGAGGTTCAGGAGGAGGTGTGCTCCATGGCCCAGGGGATTGGGATGGGAAGGGAAGGAAAGGGAAGGGGCTGTGATCAGACCGGGCGTTTTTGACCAGGAACACTCACACCCAGAGCTAACTGGAACAAACTATCTGATCAAGGAATTTTTGCCCCCCAATTATGAATGTTCCTATAAAAGTTTTAACTATACTACCAATTAAAAAGTAGTTAAACATTTAAGGTATAAAATGTATTGACTATCTTGCTACAAATTTGGCTCTGTCTCAGAAAATTCTGGATGTGTATAATGAACTTGTGTAATTTGACATCGTGTTTTTTTCTCATCTGTGCTTAGATTTGATCTTCTGAGCTCTGAAGTTATGACAGCCTTGAATTGTAGTCAGTTTGTAACCATATCTTTTGCTTCAGGTCATAATTTAATTGTTTACCATTATTATATTTTTAACAGCCTGGTGTATGACTAGTTGAAGGGTACAATTTTGTTCAGCTACATGCTGCATATTATCTTATGTACCAATGTCATCACTAAGTGATCTAAGTAAAATAAAAAATCGGCAGAGGGATAGAGATAGAAATGAAGTCTAATCTATTCTCATTGAAGGAAGACCTGACAGTTATTCAAATAGACCTAGGGGGTGTCTTTCTAGAAAACAGTCATAATGATGCCTCCTTTATCTGCCATCACTGGGGAGTGTAGGAAATCAAAGCAGCCAATTTAGGAAAATAATTAAAACGTATGCCTTTAAGCCCCTAGATTCTTTTTAGTTTTTGCTCTTGGGGAAACTGAATGTAATTTTTAATGGCTCCGGGCCATTGTTATTCTACCCAACAGTACAGGGACTTGAGAATATATGGAGCTGTTGGTCCCCATTAAATAAAACTATTATTACAGAATGCTTTTATTGTTTCTTTCTGATTTAGAATTTTGTTCTTTTGTTTTCTCTCTTTGTTGTTTATCACATCTTTCTGCTTTATGTCCATCTGCCTGTTTCTAATTTGCTGCCTAAATTTCGGTGCAGTACAAGACCTGCCTTTGTCCCCACTCAGTTCTACAACGTCAGGTCTTATGCCAGTGTACTTATTTATTCTTCCAGCTTAGTCACTAATCCTGGCTTCCACTACTGCAACCTTCCACCCCAATGAAGAGTTCCCAGAATTATTCTTATTGCCTGTTTCTCAAACCCTGTAACCCTTCTATTGCTTTCTCACTCCTGATTGAGGTAGAATACCAAGAAAAGATTTTCTCTTTTTAGTATCGTAACAAAAATGCTTTATGGAAGGACTGGAAAATAAAATGAGGACGAGAGGGAAGATTTTCTGTATAATTCAAAGGAAATTCCCAGTTGTCTTTTGAAAAACTCTCTTTCCAGAGGCACTGGACACTTTTGTGTGCTGGTGTCGGGAGGATGCTGGTGGCACATTGGATGTGCGATACTGGACAGGGTGTCCTTGAAGAGAGAAAGTGAGCTTGGAAAAGAACATGGGTTCAGTGGGTATCTGATGCTCTGCCTGACGAAGTGTTTTAGGAGATAGTTATGTAGTAATGGAGCAGTGAGTAGAAGATGACTTTCATGCATTCAAATCTGTGGATTCAGACTTGGCCAGATGGACCTTCCCCAGAAAGCAATTGGATGTTGTTTTTCCTGCTTTTATTCTCTTTCCCAGGAAGGAAGTCGTATGCTCTTCTGAAGACAAGCCCCCGGCCTGGCACAAGAAAGCAGCCAGAGCCAGCAGCTATAAATTTAACCACTTGAGAGGCATTTTAAAATGCCGTATCATTTATGGTTATTAACCTGTGGTTCTTGGACCCCCCAGAACAGTGGTTCTTAAACATTTTGGTTTTCAAGGCCCCTTTTGTCTTAAAAGTTAATGAGGACATTTGAGGGCTTTTGTTTATGCGTTCTATCTATCAATATCTATCAAACTAGAAATTAAAATTGAGAAAAGTTTAAAATACAAGAATATACAACCCCACATTCCATTAACTGTCAGAGTGATGGAGTTATCACATGTTGTATAGGCTCTGGAAAATACCATCATACACTCAAGAGAGAATAAGAGTGAAAAAGCAATTAACATCTTAGTATTACTATAAAAATAGCTTTGACTTGTAGACCCCCTGAGAGTGTCTTCAGGAAGCCCAGGGGTTTTCAGACCATACTTTGAGAACTTTTACTGCTAGTGGTCTGTGAATAGAATTCAGGACATTTGATATCTTAGAGGGGAAAAAAATTACATCTTTATTTTTCACTAATTTCAAACAGAAATTTATCATTTCCTTTCATTTCCAATGTAGACATAATCCAAAGCAATATCAGGAGTGCCTGTGACTTTGTTCGTATGTTCATGTGACTGTGATGTGTTCATAGCATATCAAGTTATTGCAGCTATCTTACCATATCACTTATGCCCATCACTACTTTGAAATTATGGTAGTTATTAGACCTGCTGCTAGCTTTTGTTAGTGTATTAATAAAAATACACCCATATTAGTATTTTATAATTTAAAATTACTTTGATAGTTTATTTTAATATAATCAATTTCCTTTGCAATCCTATGTCTTGTATTTTATGCATTGGAGAACATTATTTTGAGAAGAGGTCAGTGGCACACAAAAGGTTAAGAACGCTTTAGAATTTCAAGGACCTTAGAAGGCCTCCAGTCTCTTATCCTCATGGGAATGTTTACCATGCATTGGTTGGGATCCTGGTGATATTCTGAGATCCTGAAAAGTCAGCAAGGAAGTGTGCTGTAGTTGGGCAAATTCACGGTTGACGAGCAGAACATAGCTGACACTTCATGCTTGGTCATTCTAATGCAGACTTCAGAATTGGACTCCCAGCAGGGAGTTAGACATTTGCCCACTGGTTTGAGGAGTAATCCATATTCTTTTTTCTTAGAGAGTCAGAAATAGCCTGTTGCCTTAAAATCTTGTACTACTTGGTCTGGCATTATGAGATATTGCCTGAAATCTTACTCTCCAACCAACTCTGAATTGTCAATGTTTATGAATGAGTGTGTGATGCTCAAAAGGATTCCAAATTAAGTAAATAACTCAAACTAAATGAATAAGTGAATTAGCAAAAAATAAATGAATAGAGTTGAGGTCATTCTTTTCACCTGTTAGATTAATAAGCTTGTTGGCATTTTTTTAGGGGAAGTTTGAGAGTCAGAAGTGGGCACAGATTCTGTAGGGACTTAGCCCTGACCTTTGGATCACATGGTTCATTTTTATTCTTCTTGAATAGTCTCTGAGAAGTAAACCCTTTGAAGATGTTGCGATGATGTAACAAAACAGAGCACTGCATTAGGAGTTAATGACTTTGGTTCTTGGTCTGCCTCTAATTAGCTGAGGGATCTTGGGAGAATGTCTCAGCCTATATATCTCAGTGTCCTCGTTAACTGCTACAGAGCTTCTGCAGCTCAAATATTCTATAATAACTAGCAATTTGGGAATATATTAATTCATTAATTGAAATTTATTCAACACCTACTATGAGCCAAACATTATATTGGGCACTGGAATTCAACAAAGAACAATACATGGTCCCTGCCCTTAAGGAGTCTATAGTCTAGAGTTTAACCAGCAAATGAAGATTTATGTAGAACCCACTCTCCAGAGATAAAATATTATAAATTGCTGGTGAATTCCATGAAGATTATCAATTCCCATTCGCATAGCATCAGTGGGATCACTCTTGGTATTAACTGGAACCTGGGAAGGTGTGGTCCCTGATCATCTTTCCATAATGAGCCTTCATTCACTTAACCAACATTTACCAAGGGCCTAAAATGTATGAGACACTATGCTAGACTCCGGATCATACGTTCCTTGCCCTGAAGGGGTTTATGGGGCAAAAAGATACAAACAGCTAATTAAGGTGATAAGGGCTATAATGGAGTATGTACAGAGTATTTTGCATGTACAGAGGAAGGCACACTTGACTTAGTCAGATGTTGGTAGTTGTGGAAGGTTGGGGAAATTTCCGCAGAGGAGTTGGCATAAAAAACTAGACCTTGAGAGTAGTGATTTGCAAGGTGGAGAAGTGTGATCATGGTTTGGGAATCTGGTCTGGTACCTCAGTCCAATTCAAAGTTTGAATGTCTGGGCTGGAGAGATATCATCCTTTAAATCCCTTCATATAATACTGAAAATGTTAATGTTGAGGGGCTGGGGTTTTTGTTTCTTGCTTTTGGATGTAACATCTTGTTTGTAACTTTTCCTTCAATGTTTTTGTGTGTGTTTGTGTGCGTATTTTAGAAAAAACACCCAGGCTAATGCCCGATAAAGGAAGCATGTATTACCCACGGGTACAACATTATCGAGAACTACTTGACTCCTTACCCATGGACGCCTATACACACGGCTGCATTTTACATCCTGAGCTAACTGTGGACTCCATGATCCCAGCTTATGCAACAACAAGAATTCGCAGTATGTAAAGTTCTTAAAGACCTGGAATTCTGTCTCGAGTTTCTTTTAATTCATTTTTGAGACCTAGCACACCTCAGGAAGACTTGGGGGCAGGGTTGTTGAGTTTGCTTCATGGACGTGCATGTTATATATCGATCCACGCACCAGTCAGATGAACCTGTGCTTCAGCTGTTCAGCTGGACATTTATTGTCTACACGACCTGATTTTCCAGCTCTTGGCCTTGAGGGCCAAGCTTAAATAAAACTCAGAAGAGTGGCCTGTGGAAAAGTAGAGAACATAACATGTTCTCATGGACAAATGGACTAGGAATAAGGAAAGCTGGGATCTGCTGGGAGTTACGGGCGACTGAGTTCCCATTTCTGGTCCTTAATTTTTGTTTCATTATGTGAAGAGCTGGGCTACAGGCTGTCTAGCCATTACTCTTCCTCTGAGTTTAGTGATCGGAGATTCACTGAGGTTGAGCTGTGACCTCCAGCTCTCTCCTTCCTCCTGCCCTGAGGATAGGGAAGGGTCAGTGCATGGGATGAGGTTCAGGAGGGGGTGTGCTCCATGGCCCAGGGGTTTGGGATGGGAAGGGAAGGAAAGGGAAGGGGCTGTGATCAGACCGGGCGTGTTTGACCAGGAACACTCACACCCAGAGCTTCAATTCCAGAAAGCACGTTCTTTCTGTTACATCATACCCCGCCTTTACAGTTCTCTTACTTAGGCTATTTTACTTTCTTTTTGATACCCTCCTCCTCGCTCCTCTCCTCTTGCCTTCCCTGCCCTGCTCTCCCTCCCTCTGTTTTTCTCCTCTCTCTTCCAGCTTCTCACCTTCCTCTTGTTCCTCCTCCTTCTCCTCAGAGATACTCATTACATCATTAAATGATCTGAAACAAGTATTCTGACTATATTTACCTAGAGTAAATATTTCTCTAAATAAGGCTTTTTCCTTCCCTTTACATAGAAATTTATTACAGAAAACCTGGAAGGTATTGAAGGGTAGAACTACCCTGCTCAAGCACTTACGATGTGCTGGGCTTTGCGTTCAATGCTTTTCCACGGTGCCTCCCATTTCATTCTCAGCCTGTGCGGCAGATACTCTGAGAACTCCATTTTATTTTATTATTTATTTATTTACCCAGATTCTGCTTTTATTTCCTGGGAATTGTTAATGGGCTTTGCCAGGACAAGGTTCTCGCGGTCTTTCTCTCTAGCAGCTCCCACCTACTGAGATAAGCAGCAGGGTCCTTTGATGTAGAGGAGCACTGTAGAGGTAGAAACCCCCTTTTAAGAGGATAAGGAAGGGATCAAGATGGGTGATTCGCTTTCTTCTTTTCCTGATTCATTCTTCTTAGTACTATAATAGCTGAAAGGTCACCCTTATAGTTCAGGAAAGTCAGAACGTTACAAGTGAGAGAGGAGCTTAAGAAAAAGAGTAGAGAGTCACTAGGAAGAAAAGAACAACTGGTTGCTCCAGTGTGTGTGTGTGTGTGTGTGTGTGTGTGTGTGTGTGTGTGTGTGTGTGTGAGAGA
>NC_041228.1:62374018-62384219 GCF_002837175.3 Physeter macrocephalus | reverse complement strand
ATTCAAAGTTTGAATGTCTGGGCTGGAGAGATATCATCCTTTAAATCCCTTCATATAATACTGAAAATGTTAATGTTGAGGGGCTGGGGTTTTTGTTTCTTGCTTTTGGATGTAACATCTTGTTTGTAACTTTTCCTTCAATGTTTTTGTGTGTGTTTGTGTGCGTATTTTAGAAAAAACACCCAGGCTAATGCCCGATAAAGGAAGCATGTATTACCCACGGGTACAACATTATCGAGAACTACTTGACTCCTTACCCATGGACGCCTATACACACGGCTGCATTTTACATCCTGAGCTAACTGTGGACTCCATGATCCCAGCTTATGCAACAACAAGAATTCGCAGTATGTAAAGTTCTTAAAGACCTGGAATTCTGTCTCGAGTTTCTTTTAATTCATTTTTGAGACCTAGCACACCTCAGGAAGACTTGGGGGCAGGGTTGTTGAGTTTGCTTCATGGACGTGCATGTTATATATCGATCCACGCACCAGTCAGATGAACCTGTGCTTCAGCTGTTCAGCTGGACATTTATTGTCTACACGACCTGATTTTCCAGCTCTTGGCCTTGAGGGCCAAGCTTAAATAAAACTCAGAAGAGTGGCCTGTGGAAAAGTAGAGAACATAACATGTTCTCATGGACAAATGGACTAGGAATAAGGAAAGCTGGGATCTGCTGGGAGTTACGGGCGACTGAGTTCCCATTTCTGGTCCTTAATTTTTGTTTCATTATGTGAAGAGCTGGGCTACAGGCTGTCTAGCCATTACTCTTCCTCTGAGTTTAGTGATCGGAGATTCACTGAGGTTGAGCTGTGACCTCCAGCTCTCTCCTTCCTCCTGCCCTGAGGATAGGGAAGGGTCAGTGCATGGGATGAGGTTCAGGAGGAGGTGTGCTCCATGGCCCAGGGGATTGGGATGGGAAGGGAAGGAAAGGGAAGGGGCTGTGATCAGACCGGGCGTTTTTGACCAGGAACACTCACACCCAGAGCTTCAATTCCAGAAAGCACGTTCTTTCTGTTACATCATACCCCGCCTTTACAGTTCTCTTACTTAGGCTATTTTACTTTCTTTTTGATACCCTCCTCCTCGCTCCTCTCCTCTTGCCTTCCCTGCCCTGCTCTCCCTCCCTCTGTTTTTCTCCTCTCTCTTCCAGCTTCTCACCTTCCTCTTGTTCCTCCTCCTTCTCCTCAGAAATACTCATTATATCATTAAATGATCTGAAACAAGTATTCTGACTATATTCACCTAGAGTAAATATTTCTCTAAATAAGGCTTTTTCCTTCCCTTTACATAGAAATTTATTACAGAAAACCTGGAAGGTATTGAAGGGTAGAACTACCCTGCTCAAGCACTTACGATGTGCTGGGCTTTGCGTTCAATGCTTTTCCACGGTGCCTCCCATTTCATTCTCAGCCTGTGCGGCAGATACTCTGAGAACTCCATTTTATTTTATTATTTATTTATTTACCCAGATTCTGCTTTTATTTCCTGGGAATTGTTAATGGGCTTTGCCAGGACAAGGTTCTCGCGGTCTTTCTCTCTAGCAGCTCCCACCTACTGAGATAAGCAGCAGGGTCCTTTGATGCAGAGGAACACTGTAGAGGTAGAAACCCCCTTTTAAGAGGATAAGGAAGGGGTCAAGATGGGTGATTCGCTTTCTTCTTTTCCTGATTCATTCTTCTCAGTACTATAATAGCTGAAAGGTCACCCTTATAGTTCAGGAAAGTCAGAACGTTACAAGTGAGAGAGGAGCTTAAGAAAAAGAGTAGAGAGTCACTAGGAAGAAAAGAACAACTGGTTGCTCCAGTGTGTGTGTGTGTGTGTGTGTGTGTGTGTGTGTGTGTGTGTGTGTGTGTGAGAGAGAGAGAGAGAGAGAGAGAGACAACGTGTGTGCATAGGGGGGTCTCATGCATTAAACATTTTTTTTTTAACAGAGTGCAGTATTTATTTATGTAGACTTTGTAGTGTTTTTTTTTTAAACATCTTTATTGGCGTATAATTGCTTTACAATGGTGTGTTAGTTTCCGCTATATAACAAAGTGAATCAGCTATACGTATACACATATCCCCATATCCCCTCCCTCTTGCATCTCCCTCCGGCACTCCCTATGCTACCCCTCTAGGTGGTCACAGAGCACCGGATAGCTCCATTTTAAAAGTGAGGAAACTGAGGCACAGAGGGGGAGTCTGAGGCAGAGGAAGGGCATGACCCCCAGGGCTTATGCTCTTACCATTGAGTTTCCCTGCTTTTCTTTGTTTCTTGTATGGAAGGGAGGAAATAATTTTCTGTTTCAAAAATGATTTTGTTATCAGGCCAAATTGGTAACACAGAGTCTGAACTGAAAAAACTTGCTGAAGAAAACCCAGATTTACAAGAGGCGTACATTGCAAAACAGAAGCGACTTCAGGTAAGTAAACCGGGCTGTCCTCAATTGACATCTGCTGTTTGTATTAAATGTTCTACTTTTTGTACAGTATCACTATTTTTTAGAACATCTTAAGTATCGCAAGTCACCAGAACACATGTTCCCTTTGGCTTTTAGAAAGAATTTTTAGAAAGAATTTTAGAAAGAATTTTTAGAAAGAATGCTCTGCTTTTAGAAAGAATTTTTCTTTATTAGATTTGATATTCAGACGTAATGACAGTTGCTTAAAAAGCAGTCATTGCTCATGCTGGTTGCCAAGGAAACTTATAAAATGTAAAAGCAAGTTAACAAAATATTCTAGGAATCTGTCATTTCAGGTATTTTTCCACTTTGAGGCAGCTAGACCTCTGTTTATGACTTTTTTATACCAATAAAGCTACCGGTGAGATATTTTTTTTTTTTTTTTAATATATATACCCCACATGCCTTTCAGTTTTTTTCCTTTGTACCTTTTGATCCCCTTCACCCATTTCTCCAACCCCTCACCACCCTGCCTCTGGCAACCACCAGTCTGTTCTCTGCATCTATGAGCTTGGTTATTTGTTTGTTTGTTTTTAGATTCCACCAATAAGAGAGATCATATGGGATTTGTCTTTCTCTGCTTGACTTATTTCACTTAGCGTAATGCCCTCAAGGTCCATCCACATTGTTGCAAATGGCAAGATTTCAGTCTTTTAATAGATGAAAAATATTCCATTCTATATGTACAAATCACAATTTTTTAATCCCGTCATCTATTGATGAACACTTAGGTTGTTTCCATGTTTTGGCTACTGTAAATAATATTGCAATGAACATAGGAGTGCAGATATCTTTCGAGTTAGTGTTTTTGTTTTTCTTTGGCTAAATACCCAGAAGTAGAATTGCTGGATTCTATGTTAGTTCTATTTTTAATTTCGTGAGGAACCTCCATACTGTTTTCCATGGTGGCTGCGCCAATTTACCTTCCCACCAACAGAACACAAGTGTTCCCCGTTCTCCACGTCCTTGTCAACACTTGTGATTTCTTGACTTTTTGATAATAGCCATTCTAACAGGGGTGAGGTGATATCTTACTGTGGTTTTGACTTGTTTTCCCTGATGATTTACAATGTTGAGCATCTTTTCATGTACCTGTTGGCCATTGTATGTCTTCTTTGGAAAAATGTCTATCCAGATCTTCTGCCCATTTTTAAATTGGATTGTTTGTTCGGTTGCTATTGAGTTATATGAGCTCTTTATAGATTTTGAATATTAGCCCCTTATCAGATATATGATTTTTAAGTATTTGCTCCCACTTAGTAGGTTGCCTCTTCATTTTGTCGACGGGTTCCTTTACTGTGCAGAAAGGAGCGTTTTAGTTTAACGTAGTCACACTTGTTTATTTTTGCTTTTGTTGCTTTTGCTTCTGGTGTCAGATTAAAAAAATCATTGGCAAGACCAAGTCAGTGAGCTTACCGCCTGTGTTTTCTTCTAGGAGTTTTATGGTTTTGGGTCTTACTCTCAAGTCTTAAATCCATTTTGAGTTAATCCATTTTGATGTGTCTGCCTCCTGAGGAGGAGGTCTTTGCTTCATCAGTTAGAGTCAGCCTTTCTCTTTCTGCTGACTCTTTCTCCAACAAACTGTGTAATCTTCTCCCATGTTGAAAATCTAGCAAACGTCAGCACTCCCAATCCTCCCTCTACTTCCCAGCCTCCTTTATCCTACATGAGCTGAATAAATGAGCTTCTAAGAGAAACGCCTGCGCACACAGCACTCCTTACTCTCCAGCTGCTCTTTAACTCACTGCATCCAGATTCCTCTCTCATCTCTGAGCCCTCAGTTATTCATTCGTTGAAGACTGCTGACGTTCCATTCTGGAGTTGGGCATGAGAGGAGTCTCTTTGTGCCCCTCATATTCTTTGCCCTCTCTGATCATTTGGTTCCACAGGAGTTGCCAGTGAACAGTGGGTCTGACCCCTGGGATATTTTCACAGCCAGGGCATTTTCTGTCAGGTTTGCTTTCGCTTTAACAAAGTTATTCTATTTCTTCTCATTGTCTAGAACAAACAGTCTCCAACTCTGTAAGAGTTTGTGTCTGCTCTGCTCTACACTGATGATTTTTACAGGCATAAATAACCTATAAGTTATTTTTGTTAATTAGTCAAAGCTCCTTGACCACGACAATGTCAAATATTTGAAGAAAATTCTTGATGAATTGGAGAAAGTCTTGGATCAGGTTGAAACTGAGTTGCAAAGAAGAAATGAAGAAACCCCAGGTAGGTTCTCATTTGTGTCCTTTTTCTCTTTTTCTGGACATCGGGAGTATTTATGGGAACATGCTTAGGTTTCACCAAAAACATTCTGGAATCTGTTTTTAATTGTTAGTACTCATGGGCAGTTTGAATTATGATAGCAACAATAATAGGTGTCAAATTCAGCAAAACCCAGGCGTCTAATTGTAACTCTGCATCTATGTGAAGTATGACTGGTGAAGAAGTTTTCTGCACAATTTAAGTTATGCTTCATAGATTCCTGCCTGGCCTGTTTCACAAACTTTAATTTAAGTAGTTAGTTTGGTTGAATAACCTGAGTACCTGCTTGAATGCGCCCTCTAGTTTTTTCCTTAGGCAGGGAGAAAAACTGCCAGTTGAAGTCAAGTATAACATGGGAGCCGGCCTGTGTGCATGTGCAGGCTGGCTGGCGAGCACACATCCGCTGCACCTGTGAACCTGGCTTCACGATGAGGCCCAGGTGCAGACATGTGGGCCATTTGCACTGTTCTGATTGACGACAAACTTAAAGACCGTTTTACCTGAAACTTGCTTCACATTAGGGACTTTCTTCTGTTTTAAATAAGTAACTAAAAGCGGCAACTACTGAGTGACATATGGATTTTCCTCAAGTACACCTGTCATTTTCTTAACCCAGAAGGAAATATCTGTTAACTCCTTTGGCTTGGAGGCTCTCAGCTCCTCAAAAGGATAGACAGGCTTTGAGCTCAAGTGGCTCTAGTGGCACCTAGGGACCCAGGTGCCTGACAGATGTCAAGCAAGTCTCCCTTAGCTTGGGATACATTTGCATGGACTTTTTTTTTTTTTTTTTTTTTAAAGCATAGCATTACTTGCTGAGTATTGTCAAGAAAATGGACCATGGCCTTCATCTTTTGCTACACTCACCCTTGCCGTCAACACTAAGACCAAAGATGCCAACCAAAGTCTATTTGTACAGTGCTTGCCCCTTATCCTCCATGTCCCTTTCTCTAATTAGAAGAGGGCCGCCAGCCATGGCTCTGCGGGGAATCCTTCACCTTGGCTGACATCTCGCTTGCTGTTACGCTGCATCGACTGAAGTTCCTGGGGTTTGCGAGGAGAAACTGGGGAAGTGGAAAGCGACCGAACTTGGAAACCTATTACGAGCGTGTCCTGAAGAGAAGAACGTTTAAGAAGGTTTTGGGACACGTCAACAATATATTAATCTCTGCAGTGTTACCAACCGCATTCCGGGTGGCCAAGAAAAGGGCCCCAAAAGTTCTTGGCACCATCCTCGTGGTTGGTTTCCTTGCAGGAATGGGATATTTTGCTTTTATGCTTTTCAGAAAGAGACTTGGCAGCGTGATATTACTCCTCAGACCCAGACCAAATTATTTCTAGGCTTGTGGGGATCTAGTGGCGGCAACTCATCTAGCCATTCAACTAGACCCTTCTCCACTCTTCCAGGCCCAGTGAAGAACGACCCTGGGCAGCTAGTAAAAAGCATAATTTACTTTACTCTTTGGCTAGTTTACGCAGGGAGAGGAGGCAACGAAGATGTTTTTGTGGGCTGGTAACTTTGAGAGGACTTATTTGCAAACCTGAACTAATTCATCCTTAAAACATGTGCAAAGTCAAGATATGTGAATGCTGACAGGCAGAGAATAGACCTTTCGCTCAAAATGTCAGTTCAAGTTCTGGGTTATTTTGGGGGAGAAGTTTATTGTTACGAGCAGAGACAGTACTAATAACCTGTGATTGCCCGTAGCTCTTCATCTGACACTATCCGGGTGTGTTGAGTGTTGAACAGTTAGCAGTATTCGCTCCTGGAATTCAGAAATCATCTTTGTTACTCAACACAGGAGTTCAGATAGCAGCAGGGCACAGCAGCGCTTCATACTCTCACTGTCAGCTTTAGGCGGACATAAGGGAGGCAAAGGGACAAAGAAGGGGGAAAAGGGGGAATGAAGTCTATATAATGAGGACAATAGAATGCAACTTCCAGATGCCTCATGCCCCTCAGGGCTGCCTGTCCCCTTAGTAAACATTATATTTGACTACTTGTGGCTACAGCCCATGCATCCTCCTGTAACTGAGGACCTTGGAAAAAGAGGACTGGGGAGTTACTGCGGGGAGTTGGCTGGAGAAAACCCTGGGCTTTACATTTATAGCACCCAATCTGACCTTAGTGTTAATTTTAAATGCACATAAATCACAGTCACTAATTTACTAAAATTAACTGACTACCTACTTGGGCATGAGATGCCTCCTGGAACGCTGTCTGCCTAGCATTTACATGAAACTCTTAAATTTCCTCATGGTTCCCCAACTCGAAGGTGCCTGTGAGAGATCACTCCCATGGACTGTTGTGAACAGTCACTGGGAGTCTTGGCCTCTCCAGCCCTTTTGTGCCCACAGGTGGCATTTAGGTGAATGTCCCAGGTAACTGCTAGCATGGCATGTGGCTGGGAAGTGGGTATTTTGTTGATCTGGGAGTGTTAAATAGGCCCATGCTGCATTTAGGGAGGCTGGTGTGTTAATGGCAAAACTGTTGTCTAAACCTTGCATCTATTTATTATCATCAACAAAGCCTTAAAAGGTTACAGGGAAGGAGAAAATCTAGTCTTGATCCTTGGCAATTAGTTTAGGGGAGATGAAATAAGTCGATAGATAGTGATTCCACCTATATTCCTTCATGTATGTCTGGGCACTGGAGGGGGTGCCTCAGTCCATCTGGAAGGGAAAATCCCTGTGTGTCCCATGAACAATGATGGAACTGCAAGATGCAGTTTGTGCTCAGGAAGAATCTTTCCTGGTGACAGGAAGGTGGAATTTCTCTGGAGTTGGCCAGAAAGGTGTGGAGAGCAGTGTTAGGTGTGACGAGAAGTATGTATGGGGAATGGTGAGCTAAGGTTCCAGCGAACAGCAGAAGCTTGCTTGGACTGCCTCAGATGGGCTGTGCAGATGGCCAAAGAATGTACCTACCAACTTTTTCATTAACAGGAAACAGTCACACCTACTAAACAATGACTTTTTGATGGTAAAATGATTCTATAGTTCATGAATCAGTTGTGTTAGAAAATATTGTTGAACTGGATACTCTCTGTTTCCAAAAAATTAATAACATCTCCAGTGTAAACTCAATCCAATAATAATGAACAGAGTGGCAACTTTTATAATGTCTTGATTTTGAACCTCAGTGCATTGTTGTATAGAGTGTCTGAATTTGTTTCTGGGACGTTCCAAACCATGTATTCATAAAAGAGCCACAAAACTGATTATTCAGTAGGTCAGAGTGTTTCAGAGTTCTTTATGTCATCCTTTTATGAGCAAGAACTCAGACATGAAGAACTTGATATTGGATTTTTACAAAAATCTACAAAGGAGGATATTTACCTATATAAGGGTTGTTGATTAAGAATAAAGATTCAAAGTCCAATGCTGGCTTTTCATTAAATTTATATTACTACTGATCAAGAGAAAATCTACTAAAAGTATTTATGATTTTCAGATACAGTTTCATTGGAAATAGGCTTGTGTCGCTATTAAAGGTGATGCATTTGTGGCAATTTCACTTGTTTCTTGGATACCCTTGAGTTTATACTTTAAAGATATTTGTTTAGGGGTAAAATGACCACTAGGTGTCGCTGTTCATCCAGCAGTCTGAGACTGGGCTTTCTTTAGGTTCAGCAAGTCTTCTGAAATGTTACAAGTGAAGATAAACATTAATGACCTTAGTTTCTGAAATGAGGGCATCTTCATCAGATCATTCATCTGTAAAAGAGCTTGAGGCATATGTAGTATTGACGTCTAATGCTTGGAAGGGGTAACTGTACCACACAATGTCAAGCTAAAGTGCTGAACATATACTATTAGCAAAATAGGCACATTTATGTATTTTCTCTTTCATGATCATTGGTGGACTGGCCAACGTGCTCCTCAATTTGCAAAATTTGTATAAATTAGAAAAATGCCTGAGGTACTAAATTTATGTTGGCTATTTATGTCTTAACACAAATACTGTTTTATTGTTATTGCTGTTACATGCCTTTGGATCTAATTTCCTTAATTGCAGATAGTTGTAAATTGCTTGCTCGATTTTTAGTAATTATTGATATTGACACCAGAGTTGTAGACTTTTTGGTGTTGTTGAATGTAATAGATCAAGATACTATTCCGCCTGTAAGGTCAATGAAATTAATTGGAAAATAAATATGTGTCCTGAAAGTACTAATTTTGTAATCTTTTTTGATAAATCAGATTATGTTTTCCATTTAATGTCAAAGCATAATGTCGTAATTAAGGTAAAATAAGCAGAAGTTAGGTATTCAAAATATTTAGCTATAGGATGTCATATTTTCCTTGTCACATAAAAATTACGGACTCTCGATTTAGTTAAATACACATAATTTTATGGTTAAAATGAATGGTGGCTTAAAGAATACCATGTCGATCCTGATCATTAAAGGGGTTCTTTTGCAGCCAGCCACTTAACAGGGTATATAGCATGAAAACGGTAAACACAAGAGTTTGTTTTTTTTTTTTCAAAATAGTTTTGTTACATGTTCACTGGGTTTCACATACTACTCTTTTTATGATACTTACGTATATTTTTGATATAGCTAATTCTTTTCCTTTTACCGAGTCATGGATTATGAATATTCAAATTACTATCCATATTTCTAGCCTTGGTGAGCTTAGCCATTATTCTTATCATCAAAGAGAAATTGAGTACTACTTATGTTTTACGTTGAACAAAGCCAACTAAATGAGAATCGAATTGACCTCATTTTCCCTAAGTTTGCAAACAAAAGGCAACAATTTTGAACACCATGGAACATCATGTGCATGTATCACTCTATAGTCCGCTCAGAAAGAAAAAAGCACTATGGTAATGACAGAAGAGTCAAATTAATACTGTGAATAACTTAGTATTTAGACATAATCTTCATATTGTTTATGCCAAATATTTGGCCCATTTATATTGTTTTTCTCTACTTAGTCATACCAGAATGTCTTGGTTTTCTAATTTTCCAGAACACCTGTGTTTTACTAAGTAGGGTAGTAGATTCCAAGCCAAGTGAAGAAGTATAATTTCTAGAGTGGGGATAATAGTTTTGTTTTAATTGTGTATTACATTATGAAAATGAAGAGAGGAAAAGAGAAGGCGAACTCACGTTATGGGTTAGAAATGCAGTACATTGATGAAAACAATATACTTTTATTACTTGTGCCTGAGTTGAGCCCTGGATTTTGTCCTAGGAAGAAGATTGACATGTGTGTCATGAGGCAGTGGGGTAGAGCAGGCTGTGAGGTGCAAGGCGACACCACCATGTGGAGTTGGAGACAACTCATGCTTATTATGGGCCTTAATATACTCTGATTCAAGTAGGGTGGCATATCTCATCCATAGTACCTTGTCATAAAACTCCTTTGGGGAATAAAAAGAAATGAAATTGAGTTGTTTGTAGTGAGGTGGATGGATCAAGAGACTGTCATACAGAGTGAAGTAAATCAGAGAAAAACAAATACCATATGCTAACACATATATATGGAATCTAAAA
>NC_041228.1:62363442-62373936 GCF_002837175.3 Physeter macrocephalus | reverse complement strand
ATATACACTACCAAATGTAAAATAGATAGCTAATGGGAAGCAGCCACATAGCACAGGGAGATCAGTTTGGTGCTTTGTGACCACCTAGAGGGGTAGGATAGGGAGGGTGGGAGGGAGATGCAAGAGGGAGGAGATATGGGGATATATGTAGACGTATAGCTGATTCACTTTGTTATACAGCAGAAACTAACACACCATTGTAAAGCAATTATATTCCAATAAAGATGTTAAAAAAAAAACTCCTTTGGGAAGGATAGAATTTTTTTTTTTTTTTGTCTTAAACGTTTATTCATTATTTATTTATATTGGCTACTTAATTACAATGTGCTGTCATTGAACTCCCTTACTAGGAAAAGCCAATAATATGGGTGAAAATGTAGAGATGCTAATGAAACGTAATTCAAAGAGTCAGGTAATTTTTGAGGCATATGGCCAGCATGTATAACTTTTTGTTTTATCAGATTAAGCTATCTTTTGAATGTAAGGTTCTGATAGTCAATAGTCACACATACACATTATCAAATATGCATTATATCAAAAATATAGTGATATAATTTCAGAGATTCTATATTTATTAAGTTCAGTGCTCAAAAGAAAGTAAAGGTTTGCATTAAGAAACTTAGATGAACTAAAAATTACTAGCACTAAAAGCAGAGGTGGCTATGTTGTAAAAATAGCCACAAATTCTTTTCATTTCTCCACTCATTTCCTTGCAATCTTACCTTCAAGAAATAGCATCTGCAGAGCATGATATATTAGGCTTACCAGAGAGTAACCTACCAGAGATATTAGACATCATGTAGTGAAGAAAGTCACTGGAAGTCCATTCCAGGCAAAGTGGAGGGCCTCTTGAACACCTCATTAACCCCCCAGGCAGAACCATGCCCTAATGAAAGCCATAAGTTAGACCTGGGCTTTTCAATCTTGGCACTATTGATATTGCAGGACAGATAATTCTTATGTGGAGGGGTTTCATGTGCTGTGGGTTGTTTAGCGGCATCCCTGGTCTCTACCCACTAAACGCCAGTAACTCCCCTTTGCTCCCCTGTTGTGGCAACAAAAAAATGTCTTCAGATTTGACAAATGTCACCTGGGGAGAAAATCACCTCCTTTCAAAGACCACTGCTCTACACCCACCCTAACAAAGCCTAAAACCAAGCCCTGACAAGATCTGCAGGGGAGACAGATTTTGGAGGTTAGGTCCTGCCAAGTTAGAGGTGCTTGGGGAACGTCTTGGGTTTCCACATATCCTCTGTAACAAGGCATAAAACCGAACCTACACGATATGAAGGGTATTAGCCAGTAAATGAACTGCCTACTAGAACAAGTCAACGTCCTTTAGAGGAAAGACAACAGAATCCAGAGCCTGTTATGTATCACTAACAATGTCCAGTGCACAGTATAAAAACATTACCAGACATGCAAAAACACAGGAAAATAAGGCCTATATAGTCAATCAAAAAAGTAATAGTAAATAGAAACAATGTGATATGACTCAAATGTTGGATTTAGTATAGATTTTAAAGCAACTAAAGACCAATAGATCTACTATTTACTGAGCCTATTAGGTGTCAGGAACAATGCTAAGCCCTTTACACATAGTATCTCTTATTCTCAAGAGAACTTTGTTCTCATCTGCAATTTACAGATGAGAAAACCAAGGCTCAGTGAGATGTGGTACCTGATGCAAGCTAATACATCTATTAAGTGTGAAAGCCAGGATACAGGATCTGCATCTAGATCTGATAGTCAAGCCTATGCCCCAGACAAGCCAGCCCATTCTCACAACTTCCACACTTTCCATTGTTGTTCATATACATCTTACAAATCAATAATTTCCAAAGTTAATGCATGGATAAATATTTTTGGCAGAAAGGTTTTTTTTTTTTTTTTTAAGAACAGAAGGCTCAAAAAAATAAAAACCAATAGATCTTTTAATTCTTTTAATAGAATTAAAAGAAAATATAGTCTGATTGAGTCAATAGATAAGGATTCATAGCAGAGAAATAAAAACCATAAAAAGGACTAAATGGAAATTCTAAAATAGAAAAGCACAGTAACTGAAGTGAAAAATTCATTGGATAGGCTTCACAGCAGATAGGAGATGGTAAAGGAAAGACAAAGGAACAGAACTTCAGGGACACATGGATAACATCAGCTGGTCTAATATATGTGTTATAGGAGTCTTAGAGAAGAAAGTAAGAATGAGGCAGGAAAAATATATAATTAAATAATGCCAAATTTCTTCAAATTTGATGGAAAACATTGACTTACAAATCTAAGAAAATTGAACTCAATGAAAGATAAATACCAGGAAAGCTGCACGTAGGCACATCATAGTGGACTGCTGAAAACTAAGCATAAAAATAAAATCTTGAAAGCAGACAGAAGGGAAAAAGGATATATAACATACCAGTGAACAACAATAAGAAAGTTTGCCTAGTTTTTATCAGAAACAGTGGATGTCAGAAGAGAGTAGAAATGTCCTGAAAGTGCTGATGGGAAAAAAAAATCCTCAGAATTCTATATCCAGAGAAAATATCTCTTAAAAACTGAGTGAAATAAAGACATTTTCAGATAATGGAAGCTGAGGGAATTGGATCTTGCAGGCCTGCAAAACAAAAAAATTCTAAAGGCATTCTTGAGACTGATGAGGGAATGACACCAGATGAAAACCCAAATCTACACAAAGGAGAAAAGAAGTTTGCCAGAAGTGGCAACATGTGGATGGTATAAAAGATTATTTTTATCACTTCATAATTTCCTTAAAAGGCACATGACTGTTTAAAACAAAAATGATAACATTATAAGGTGGATTTTATAATATATGTAGAAGTAAATATATGACCAAAAAAAGCACAGAAGTTGGCGACGTTGGATAAATGGAATTATTATTATTGTAAGGCTGTTAGATTTGTGGAGTATACATATGAAATGTGAAGAGGGGTGTGTCAAGTAACAAGTGAGAAGTGTGAAGAAGGAAGTGTTGTCAAGTGTAATGTGTGAAATTGTACAATTTTGACTCTAACCAGACTCTAATAAATTAAGAATGCATTGTTAGCCCTGAAAGGACACTAAAAATTCTAAAGAAGAGCTAAGAAACCAATAGAAGTAATAGAAATAAAATATCAGTGAAATGAACAATAGAATGACAAAACAGAAGAGACAAATGGAAAACAAGTAGCAAGGTGGTAGACTTAAACACACTATAGCAATAATTATATTAAATGTAAATGTAATATAAATTATATTAAATGTAAAATGTTCCCACTGAAGGTCAAAGATTGTCAGATTAGATAAGAATGGAAGACACAAGTATATGCATCTATTAAAGATGCACTTTAAATTTAAATATATGCATAAATTGAACATAAAAAGACAGAAAGTAATATACCAACCAAATGGCACAAGAAAGCTGGTGTATGTTAATTTTAGAAAAAGTAGACTTTAAGACAAAGCATTTTACAAGGATAAAAGGGACATTTTTAAGTCAAAAGAGGACCAATTCATTAGGAAGACATAATCATAAATGTATATGTATCTAATTACAAAGCTTCAAAATTCATGAAGAAAAAATTGACAGAACATATGGAAAAGAATAATGGAAGTGTTGAACACCACTTTCTCAGTGATTAATAAACAAGTAGACAAAAATTAGTTCAGATATAGAAGATCTGAGCACATTCTCAACCAACTTGAGCTAATTGACATTTACAAAACACTGTACCCAATAACTGTGGAATAAACATTCTTTTCAACTGCATATGGAAAGTTCATCAAAGTAGACATATGTTAGATCATAAAAGTTATCTCAATATGTTTCCAAAGATTTGTAAATTACAGATCGTATTCTATGACCACAATAGAGTTGTATCAGAAATCAATAACTAAATTATTTAGAAAATGTCGAAACATTTGGACATTAAATAACACATGTCTAAATATCCCATGTCTCAAAGATGAAATCACAAGAAAATAATAAAATATTTTGAGTTGAATGATAGTAAAAATACAACATATCAAAATTTGTGGGATACAGGAAAGGTAGTGCTTAGAGGGAAATTTATAGCTTTAAAAGTCTATAATAGAAGAGAAGGAAGGTTTAAAAAATTTGACATGTTTCCACTTTAAGAGGTAAAGAAAAAGAGTAAATTAAACCTAAAATAAGTAGAAGGAAAAATAATAAGTAGAAGGAAAAAATAATAGGAAAAAATAATAAAGTCAGCACAGAAGTCTATGATTTAAAAACAGAAAAATTAACAAAGCTCAAAATTCATTCTTTGAAAGAGTAATAAAATCAATAAGCCCCAACAGGACAAACCAAGAAATGAATAAGTATAAATTACCAATATTACAAATAAAAGAAGAAATACTATTATATATCTTACCGATTTTAATAGGAAAATAAAAGAGTATTAGGAACAAATTGTGCCAACAAATTTGGCAATTAGATGAAATGGATAAGTTTTTTGAAAAATACAACTTTCCAAAAGTGACTCAAGAAGAAGTGGACAATTGGAATAGCCATATAACTGTTAAATACATTGAATTTGTAATAATAATCAAAAAACTTTTCACAAAGAAAACTCAAGGCCCAGACAGTTTCACTGGTAAATTCTATCATGCACAAAGTAAGAAATAATACCAATCATGTATAAACTCTCCTTCAGAAAGTAGAGAGAGGAATGTTTCCCAAGTCATTTCATGTGATCAGTATAAGCCTGATACCAAAATCTGACAAAGATTTATAAGAGAAGAGATCAGAGACTGTTATGGACTCAATGTGTCCTCCTCCATACCCTGCTCAGATTCGTATACTGAAACCTTACACTCCTGATGTGATGGTACTAGGAGGTGGGGCCTTTGGGAGGTAATTAGGAATAGATGAGGTCAGGAAAGGGGTCAGAGTTTGCTTAATGTCTGCTTTCCACCATGTGAGGATAGAATGAGAAGTTGGCCGTCTACAACTTGGAAGAGGGCTCTTGCCAGAACTCAATCATCTGGTATCTTGATCTTGAACTTCCAGCCTCCAGAACTGTGAAAAATAAATTTCTGTTGTATAGAAGCCACTGGTCTATGGTCTGTTTTAGAAGCCTGAATTGAATAAGAGAGAGGCAAGTATCCCTCACGAACACAGATTCAAAAATCCTCAACAAAGTACAGGCAAATTAACTCACAAATATATACAAAAGACTTACAACTACATTATGGCCAAGTAGAGTTTGTTTACGGAATGCAAGCTTATTTTAATGTTTGAAAAGCACACAACATAATTAACTGCATTAACTGAACAAGGATGAAACATTATATGATCAAATCAGCACATACAGAACAAGATTTTGGTAAAATTCAACACACATTCAAGATAAAACCATTCAGCATAGTAGGAAGAGAAGGAAACTTTCTCAACCTGATAAAGGCATCTACAAAAAAATCCAAGTTAATATCATTTAATGGTGAAGGACTGATGTTTTCCCTCTTAGATCAGGAATAAGGTAACGATGTCACTGTCATCTCTTCTATTCATTATCCTACTGGAATAAATAGTACAATAAGGCAACTTCTAAAAGAAATAAAAGGTATAAAATCAGAAAGGAAGAAAAAAAGCCTGTTTCTGTTTGCAATTGATATGACTGTCTATATAGAAAGTCCTAAGGAATCTTCTAAAAAAACTTAAAAATATTAAATGAAGTTATCAAGGTCACAGAATGCAAGATCAATATGAAGAACTCAGTGTATCGATATGTACTAGCAATATACATTTGAAAAATGGAATAAAAAATTCCTTTTACAATACATCAAAAAGATAAAATACTTAGGTTTAACAGAGGATGTGCAAGACTGTTACACTGAAAACCTCAAATATTTGATAAGTTAGTGAAGATCTGACTCAATATTGTTAAGAAGTCCATTCTCCCTAAATTTATCTATAGATTCAGTGAAGTGCCAGCTGACATCCAGTAACCCTTCTCCCCTTTTAAAAAGGAATTGACAATCTTATTCTAAAATTTATATGAAAATACAAAGGACCTAGAAGAATGAAAACAATTTTGAGACAGAACAAAGCTGGAGGCAGGACTTACATTATCTTTTTACAGTCTCTTAAAAAATGATGCTGGAACAAATAGATATCTATATAAAAATATATGTACCTCAACACTAATCTCAAACAGTATACAAAAATTACTTTAAAATATAGCACAGACTTAAATATACAAGCTACAACTATGAAACTTCTAGAGGAAGATATGAGAAAATTTTTGCTACTTTGTGATGAGCAAAGACTCCTTAGAGAGAGAGGACACAGAAGAGTACTCATCATAATAAATGATAAATTAGACTTCATCAATGTTATAACTGCTTGCTTTCCAAAAGACACCATGAAGAAAATAAAAAGGCAAATTACAAAATGGAAGAAAATATTCACAATATTTGTATCTAACAAAAGACTTAAAGCCAGAATATATGAAGTATTCTTACAATGCAATAATAACAAATAGTTCAATTTGAAAAGAACTGAATAGAGACTTCATAAAAGAAGATACATAAATGGTCAACAAGCACAATGAAAAATGCTCAACATCATTATTCATTGAATCCAATGAGATAGTTGGATTCAACTGGAAATAAAATAAACCAATCATTATGCCAATATAGAAGCTATTAACATTATACAGTCTAAGCCAAATCCAAATTAAAACCACAATGAGGTACTACGTTGTATCCACTAGAAGGGCAAAAATTAAAAAGACCGATGATACTGATTCTTGACAAGGATATGGAACAACAGGAACTTTTATAAATTTTCAATGAGAGGTAAATTTTACTTCCACTTTGGAAAACAGTTTTGCAGTATCTTATACATTAAACAGGTAAAGTACCTGTTTAATACATATCTAACAATTCCACTCTTAGGTATTTATTCCAAAGAACTGACAACCAATATCCACATTTATGTACAAGGCCTATACACAAATGTTTATAGCAGCTTTAATAATACTAGCCAATTATTGGAAACCATTGAAATGTACATCATAGATGGATAAACTGTGCTATATTTGCACAATGGAATACTATTTGTCAATAAAAAGAATGAACTAATGATACATACACTGATATAGATGAATCTCAAAATCACATTATGTGAAAGAAGGCATGGGCTCACATATGTGACTTAAACCCAAGAGTGACC
Source organism: Physeter macrocephalus (assembly GCF_002837175.3). Taxonomy (NCBI): domain Eukaryota; kingdom Metazoa; phylum Chordata; class Mammalia; order Artiodactyla; family Physeteridae; genus Physeter; species Physeter macrocephalus. The sequence continues at coordinate 62,366,744 of NC_041228.1, read as the reverse complement.
ATCACTAGCCAAGAGCCCTGAACTTGTCCTGTGTCTGACGTGAGTGAGAGTCACCTCATATCAGTGTGTCAACACTATCCTGGTGAACCAACCTCATGAGATCCTGTGAAAGAAAAACTGCACTGGTCAGTAGGAATGATTTGCCTAGTAGGCCGCTCTCCTAGAACTGGGTTCTGATCCGGAGAGTCCCATAGTTGTGGATTATGGGGTTCCTCAGGGCATCTGGTGACCCTACATGTAGGCTAGGTAGTTGGAGAATGTCCCAAATGGGAGAAAGAGGGATGTGAGTCCAGGTCCAAGTTTGAAGTTCTCCACTTGCATGGAATTGCTGGTCATGGCCAGTCCCAGGCACCTGAGGAGAACTTAGAAAAATGTAAACATATCGGTGACCCTACATGTAGGCTAGGTAGTTGGAGAATGTCCCAAATGGGAGAAAGAGGGATGTGAGTCCAGGTCCAAGTTTGAAGTTCTCCACTTGCATGGAATTGCTGGTCATGGCCAGTCCCAGGCACCTGAGGAGAACTTAGAAAAATGTAAACATATCCCTCTAAAGTGCAGGCAAGGCAATCCGGGGGGGGGGGGGTACCTTGGGGGTGTACCCTGGAGGTACCTAGACTGCTTGCTTGAGTTTAAGGGCAATACTGATAAGTGAGATGTTTGAGAAGTTTGGGAGTGGCTATCTTGATTGACCAGTCTTTACAGTGGAAGATACTGTTATCAAACTATCAGTGTCATCAAACTGGTATCAGTTCCAAAGGATTCGGAACTGACAGAGGCTAGTAGGTAGCATTTAATCAACAGTAAAAGGTGCACATAATTGCCAAAATGAGGAGCAACTGGGAGTCATAGTCCTTGACCCACAGGGACCTGTTGGGCAGCTAATAGACCATGTGTTGTCAGAGGAACACTATATGGGCAAAACCCACTAGGGGGTTACTTGGCTTGTATGAGCAGAAAAAATTGAGTGCGGGTGAGAAGTCTAACAGTTGTTGTAATGGAAAATCATGATCCCTCACTCAGCTTCCAGATCTAAAGAAATTCTTAGACCCCGAGTTTGTTGTCTGAAGGCGATACTATGTCCCTTTGAGAAATAAACTTGCAGTTTCACCACAAGAGTGCATGACAAATATTGCTTTGCCACAAATATTTCTTTGACAAATGTTTCACCAAGGGACCTGTGGCCAGGCCCACCTCTTTCATCACAAGAAAGTATAGAAATGTTTACAAAAAAAGTTATAGGGCAAGTGTACACATGGCAGCTGTTGGCTCACAGCCCATCCTTTTAAAGACAATGTTGAAGTATTTCAATTTAATTTACCTCTTTTTTTTTCTGGTAAAGTCTAAAGTCATTGGAAATTTTTCAAAAGATAAAATAAGAATGATTTTTCTTTAAATATTTTCAACTTAAAGTCTGTGAGATTGAAAAATTGCAATTAAAATATTAAGTCCTGACTTATAATTTCATATAATCAAAATACATACCATAAATTTTCTATTCTAAGCATTGTAATTGTTTCCTTAATTTGAATGTCTTTTTCTTGCTTAAGGTTTTCCTTTAACAGGTGCTATAGACTAATTGTGCGTATCCCTTCCCAAATTCATATGTTGAAATCCTAACCCAATGTGGTGGTATTAGGAGGGGCCTATAGGAGGTGGTTGGGTCATGAAGGCAGAGTCCTACCAGTGGGATTAGTACGCTTATAAAAGGGGCCCGAGGGCTTCTCTGGTGGCGCAGCGGTTGCGCGTCCGCCTGCCGATGCAGGGAAACTGGGTTCGCGCCCCGGTCTGGGAGGATCCCACGTGCCGCGGAGCGGCTGGGCCCGTGAGCCATGGCCGCTGAGCCTGCGCGTCCGGAGCCTGTGCTCCGCAACGGGAGAGGCCACAGCAGAGGGAGGCCCGCATACCACAAAAAAAAAAAAAAAAAAAAAAAAAAAAGGCCCGAGAGAGCTCCCTTGTCGCTTCTGCCTTGTGAGGTTACAATGAGAAGATAGCCATCAAGAGGGAAATGGAACCTTGTTAGACACTGAATATGCTGCTGTCTTGATCTTGGACTTCCCAGCCTCCAGAATTGTAAAATAAATTTCTGTTGTTTATAAGCCACCCAGTCTACAGTATTTTGTTATATCAGCCCGAGTGGGTTAAGATAGAAATTGGTACTGAGAAGTGGAGGTGCTGCTGTAACAGATACCTAAAAATGTGGACGTGGCTTTGGACCTGGGTAATGAGTAGAGGCTGGACGAGTTTTGAGGTACATGGTAGAAAAAGCCTCCTTAATTGTGAGCAGACTGTAAAGGGTGATTCTGGTGAGAGCCCAGAAATAAAAGAGGAAGGCTACAGAGAATCTTAGAGAATACCTTGGTAATCTTAACAGATTTTTGATAGGCATATGGACAGTGAAGGCCAATGTGATGAGGTGCAGGTGGAAATGAGGGTCATGTTATTGGACAATGGAGGGAAGGCCATCCTCGTTCTAAAGTGGCAAAGATCTTGGCTGATTATGTTTGTGTTCTCATGTTTTGTAGAAGGTAGAACTTGTGAGCAATGAAATTGAATATTTGGCTGAGGAAATTTCTAGCCCCGGTGTTGAAGACGTGGCTTGGCTTCTCTTGACTGCTTACAGTAAAATTAGAGAAGAGAGAAATGACTTAAAGATGGAATTGTTAATCAGAAAGTATACAGAATTTTTTTTTTCAATTTTTTCCTTCTGTTCATTTTTTCTTCTTTCCAAATTGTCTAGAATGAGCATGTACTAATATTATAATCATAAAAGATTAACATTTAAAATTAATTAATTTGAATTTACTCAGGACAAGTCTATCTTGAAATTAATTCAACATGATGATAGAGTAATGTGAACACACTTTCTTTTTTTGTTGTTGTTGCTTAAATTATTTATTTCATTTTAACAGCCTCTTGCCCAGCAGGAGGAACTTGTAATGAAGGTCCAGTGCATTTGAGTTTGTTTTCAATTCATTTTTAAAGTCCTCTTTCCCCCTAAGCTCTTCCTTTTTTTTTTAAACATCTTTATTGGTGTATAATTGCTTTACAATGGTGTGTTAGTTTCTGCTTTATAACAAAGTGAATCAGTTATACATATACATATGTCCCCATATCTCTTCCCTCTTGCGTCTCCCTCCCTCCCACCCTCCCTATCCCACCCCTCTAGGTGGTCACAAAGCCCCGAGCTGACCTCCCTGTGCTATGCGGCTGCTTCCCACTAGCTATCCACCCTATGTTTAGTAGTGTATATATGTCCATGCCACTCTCTCACTTCGTCACAGCTTACCCTTCCCCCTCCCCAT
>NC_041228.1:62360518-62362817 GCF_002837175.3 Physeter macrocephalus | reverse complement strand
AATTATGGTTTTCTCTGGGCATATGCCCAGTAGTGGGATTGCTTGGTCATATGGTAGTTCTATTTTTAGTTTTTTAAGGAACCTCCATGCTGTTCTCCATAGTGGCTATATCAATTTACATTTCCACCAACAGTGCAAGAGGGTTCCCTTTTCTCCACACCCTCTCTAGCATTTATTGTTTGTAGCTTCTTTGATGATGGCCATTCTGACCAGTGTGAGATGATATCTCATTGTAGTTTTGATTTGCATTTCTCTAATGATTAGTGATGTTGAGCATCTTTTCATGTGTCTGTTGGCACATGAAACACACGAATATCTTCTTTGGGGAAATGTTTATTTAGGTCTTCTGCCCATTTTTAGATTGGGTTGCTTGTTTTTTTTTTGTTGTTGTTGTTTTTGCGGCAGGCGGGCCTCTCACCGCTGCGGCCTCTCCCATCTCAGAGCACAGGCTCTGGACGCGCAGGCCTAGCGACCACGGCCCACGGGCCCAGCCGCCCCGAGGCACGCGGGACCCTCCCGGACCAGGGCACGAACCCGCGTTCCCCGCACCGGCAGGCAGGCTCCCAACCACTGTGCCACCAGGGAAGCCCTGGTTGCCTGTTTTTTGATATTGAGCTGCATGAGCTGCTTGTAAATTTTGGAGATTAATCCTTTGTCAGTTGCTTCATTTGCAAATATTTTCTCCTATTCTGAGGGTTGTCTTTTCGTCTTGTTTATGGTTTCCTTCACTGTGCAAAAGTTTTTAAGTTTCATTAGGTCCCATTTTTTAATTTTTGTTTCTATTTCCCTTTCTCTAGGAGGTGGATCAAAAAGGATCTTGTTGTGATTTATGTCATAGAGTGTTCTACCTATGTTTTCCTCTAAGAGTTTGATAGTGTCTGGCCTTACATTTAGGTCTTGAATCCATTCTGAGTTTAGTTTTGGGTATGGTGTTAGGGAGTGTTCTAATTTCATTCTTTTACATGTAGCTGTCCAGTTTTCCCAGCACCACTTACTGAAGAGGCTGTCTTTTCTCCACTGTATATTCTTGTCTCCTTTATCAAAGATAAGGTGACCATATGTGTGTGGGTTTATCACTGGGCTTTCTATACTGTTGCATTGATCTATACTTCTGTCTTTGTGCCAGTACCATATTGTCTTGATTGCTGTAGCTTTGTAGTATAGTCTGAAGTTGGGGAGCCTGAATCTTCCAGCTCTGTTTTTCTTTCACAAGATTGCGTTCACTATTAGGGGTCTTTTGTGTTTCCATACAAATTGTGAAATTTTTTTGCTCTAGTTCTGTGAAAAATGCCATTGGTAGTTTGATAGGGATTGCATTGAATCTGTTGATTGCTTTGGGTAGTATAGTCATTTTCACAATGTTGATTCTTACAATCCAAAAACATGGTATATCTCTCCATCTGTTTGTATCATCTTTAATATTTAATTCTTTTTGTTGCAGTTGTAAATGGGAGTGTTTCTTTCATTTCTCTTTCATAGTTTTCATCATTAGTGTATAGGAATGCAAGAGATTTCTGTGCATTAATTTTGTATCCTGCTACTTTACAAAATTCATTGATTAGCTGTAGTAGTTTTCTGGTAGCATCTTTAGGATTCTCTATGTATAGTATCATGTCATCTGCAAACAGTGACAGCTTTACTTCTTCTTTTCCGATTTGTACTCCTTTTATTTCTTTGTCTTCTCTGATTGCTGTGGCTAACGCTTCCAAATCTATGTTGAATAATAGTGGTGACAGTGGGCAACCTTCTCTTGTTCCTGATCTTAGTGGAAATGGTTTCAGTTTTTCACCATTGAGAACAATGTTGGCTGTGGGTTTGTCATATATGGCCTTTATTACATTGAGGTAAGTTCCCTCTATGCCTACTTTCTGGAGGGTTTTTATCATAAATGGGTGTTGAATTTTGTCAAAAGCTCTTTGTGCATCTACTGAAATGATCATATGGTTTTTCTCCTTCAATTTGCTAATATGGTTTTTCACATTGATTGATTTGTGTATATTGAAGAATCCTTGCATTCCTGGGATACACCCCACTTGGCCATGGTGTATGGTCCTTTAAATGGGCTGTTGGATTCTGTTTGCTAGCATTTTGTTGAGGATTTTTGCATCTATGTTCATCAGTGATATTGGCCTGTAGTTTTCTTTCTTTGTGACATCTTTGTCTGGTTTTGGTATCAGGGTGATGGTGGCCTTGTAGAATGAGTTTGGGACTGTTCTTCCCTCTGCTATATTTTGAAAGAGTTTGAGAAGGATAGGTGTTAATTCTTCTCTAAATGTTTGATAGAATTCGCCTGTGAAGC
>NC_041228.1:62360081-62360386 GCF_002837175.3 Physeter macrocephalus | reverse complement strand
ATCAATTTTGTTTATCTTCTCAAAGAACCAGCTTTTAGTTTTATTGATCTTTGCAACTGTTTCCTTCATTTCTTTTTCATTTATTTCTGATCTGATCTTTATGATTTCTTTCCTTCTGCTAACTTTGGGGTTTTTTTGTTCTTCTTTCTCTAATTACTTTAGGTGTAAGGTTAGGTTGTTTATTTGAGATGTTTCTTGTTTCTTGAGGCAGAACTGTAACGATATAAACTTTCCTCTTAGAACTGCTTTTGCTGCGTCCCATAGGTTTTGGGTTATCGTGTTTTCATTGTCATTTGTTTCTAGGT
>NC_041228.1:62343281-62359482 GCF_002837175.3 Physeter macrocephalus | reverse complement strand
CCATAGGTTTTGGGTTATCGTGTTTTCATTGTCATTTGTTTCTAGGTATTTTTTGATTTCCTCTTTGATTTCTTCAGTGATCTCTTGGTAATTAAGTAGTGCATTGTTTAGCCTCCATGTGTGTGTATTTTTTCCAGAGTTTTTCCTGTAATTGATATCTAGACTCATAGCAGTGTGAGTCCCCTGCTATGATTGTGTTACTGTCGATTTCCCCTTTTATGGCTGTTAGCATTTGCCTTATTTACTGAGGTGCTCCTATGTTGGGTGTATAAATATTTACTATTGTTATATCTTCATCTTGGAGTGATCCCTTGATCATTATGTAGTGTCCTTCCTTATCTCTTGTAACACTCTTTATTTTAAAGTCTATTTTTTCTGATATGAGAATTGCTACTCCAGCTTTCTTTTGATATCCATTTGCATGGAATATCTTTTTCCATCCCCTCACTTTCAGTCTGTATGTGTCCCTAGGTCTGAAGTGGGTCTCTTGTAGACAGCATATATAAAGGTCTTGTTTTTGTATCCATTCAGCCAGTCTATGTCTTTTGGTTGGAGCATTTAATCTATTTACATTTAAGGTAATTATTGATATGTATGTTCCTATTACCATTTTTTAAATTGTTTTGGGTTTGTTATTGTGCGTCTTTTCCTTCTCTCATGTTTCCTGCATAGAGAAGTTCCTTTAGCATTTGTTGTAAAGCTGGTTTGCTGGTGCTGAATTCTCTTAGCTTTTGCTTGTTCGTAAAGGTTTTAATTTCTTTGTTGAATCTGAATGAGTTCCTTGCTGGGTAGAGTAATCTTGGTTATAGGTTTTTCTCTTTCATCACTTTAATATGTGCTGCCACTCCCTTCTGGCTTGCAGATTTTCTGCTGAAAGATCAGCTGTTAACCTTATGGGGATTCCCTTCTATGTTATTTGTTGCTTTTCCCTTGCTGCTTTTAATATTGTTTCTTTGTATTTAATTTTTGATAGTTTGATTAAAATGTGTCTTGGCATGTTTCTCCTTGGATTTATCCTGTTGGGACTCTCTGTGCTTCCTGAACTTGATTAACTATTTCCTTTCCCATATTAGGGAAGTTTTCAACTATAATCTCTTCAAATATTTTCTCAGTCCCTTTCTTTTTCTCTTCTTCTTCTGGGACTCCTATAATTTGAATGTTGGTACGTTTAATGTTATCCCAGAGGTGTCTGAGACGCTCCTCAATTCTTTTCATTCTTTTTTCTTTAGTCTGCTCTGTTGTAGTTATTTCCACTATTTTATCTTCCAGGTCACTTATCTATTCTCTGCCTCAGTTATTCTTCTGTTGATTCCGTCTAGAGAATTTTAAATTTCATTTATTGTGTTATTCATCATTGTTTGTTTCCTCTATAGTTCTTCTAGGTGCTTGTTAAACGTTTCTTGTAGCTGCGGCCTTTCCCGTTGCGGAGGACAGGCTCCGGACGCGCAGGCTCAGCGGCCATGGCTCACGGGCCCAGCCGCTCCGCGGCATGTGGGATCCTCCCAGACCGGGGCGCGAACCCAGTTCCCCTGCATCGGCAGGCGGACGCGCAACCGCTGCGCCACTAGGGAAGCCCCATTCTTTTTTCTTTAGTCTGCTCTGTTGTAGTTATTTCCACTATTTTATCTTCCAGGTCACTTATCTATTCTCTGCCTCAGTTATTCTTCTGTTGATTCCTTCTAGAGAGTTTTAAATTTCATTTATTTTGTTGTTCATCATTGTTTGTTTTCTCTTTAGTTCTTCTAGGTCCTTGTTAAATTTTCTTGTATTTTCTCCATTCTAGTTCCAAGATTTTGGACCATCTTTACTATCATTACTCTGAATTCTTTTTCAGGTAGACTACGTATTTCTTCTTCATTTGTTTGGTCTGGTGGGTTTTTACCTTGCTTCTTCATCTGCTGTGTATCTCTGTCTTCTTATTTTGCTTAACTTACTATGTCTGGGGTCTCCTTTTTGCAGGCTGCCGTTTCCTAGTTCCCATGCTTTTTGGTGTCTGCCTCCAGTGGGTAAGGTTGGTTCAGTGGGTTGTGTAGGCTTCCTGGTGGAGGGGACTGGTGCCTGTGTTTTGGTGGATGAGGCTGGATCTCATCTTTCTGGTGGGCAGGACAATGTCCTGTGGTGTGTTTTGGGGTGTGTGTGAACTTATTATGATTTTAGGCAGCCTCTCTGCTAATGGGTGGGGTTGTGTTCCTGTCTTGTTAGTTTTTTTGGCATTGGGTGTCCAGCGGTGGAGCTTGCTGTTCGTTCAGTGGAGCTGGATCTTAGCATTGAGACGGACATCTCTCGGAGAGCTCTCGATGATTGATATTACGTGGGGCTGGGAGGTCTCTGGTGGACCAATGTCCTGAACTTGGCTCTCCCACCTCAGAGGCTCATGCCTGACACCCGGCCAGAACACCAAGACCCTGTCAGCCACACAACCAGGTACGTGGGGGAATTTCTTGCCTTTTGGGAAGTTTGAGTTCTTCTGCCAGCATTCGGTAAGTTTTCTGTAGGAGCTGTTCCATATGTAGATGTATTTTTGATGTATCTGTGGGGAGGAAGGTGATTTCCATGTCTTACTTCTCCACCATCTTGAAGGTCCTCCCCTGCCTTTATTGCAATAGTTTTGAATAAAGTCTTCCTAGCTTGTTGAACTCAGTCCAGTGCAATTTCCTTTGACGAGTGACAGAAAGCAGATAGTGATGGCTTGGGGATTGGGGAAGGTGTGAGAGAGAGGTATTACCAAGGAGCATGAGAAAACATGGGGGTGATGGATAGTTTTTGCATGTGTTTGTGGGTGGTGATGAATTCATTAGTGTATTCATATGTTCAAAATTATTAAACTGTATATTTATTTATATTAATTATACCCAAATAAGGCTGTTATAATTGCATGTATCATCTGACCCAATTATTTGACCTTTAAGACTCCATTTTATTAGAACAATTGCATATGAATACAGAGACATATGAATAAGGATGTGCATGGTAGCAGAGTTGGAACATAAAAACTGGAAACCATCTTGATTATCAATAAGAGAATTAATAAACAAATTATTGCACATCCATAATAATATGTAGCAATTAAAAGAGTAAGTAGATTGTCAAGAGTAAACTGAAGATTAGTATATGTGTATTACTATGTGTGATTCCATTTATGTACAGAAATATGTAAGCACATATGAAAAAATTTAACACTAAAGCTCTTAATAGTGGTTGAATCTGGAGAGGGAATTGGAATTGTGAAGGGGTATGTGAGGGAGAGGAGTTGAACTTTTTACTTACCTTCTGTGTTTAAATCAATATAGCTTGCATATCTTTGAGATCTCTATCCTCTACTTTTTCCTTCATGTCCTAATATTGGCTGCCATGCTGACGTGTACATTAACGACTTAGTCCTTTTCTATTATTTTCTAGTTTTCAAAATAGTGGATTGGTTTCCTAGTATTCTCCAAAGATGAACAATGAGGGATTTTTGGTAATATTTTGCAGACATTTAAACATATTACATATGTTTCAATTCACTGCCTTTATTATCTTACTAATGTTCATATTGTTCTATCTTTGGCCACTATAAGTCTATTCAAGTTGGTTTCTGAGCTATTATGTGCATAATATAATTTGATAGCTCCCTTGCTTTATGGTATGATAAAATGCTTCAAGCACATGTTTTACATTTCCTGCCCCAGACTTGGAATCAGCTCTTTTTTCAAAGAGTCTTGATCCCTGTTAATGGGAAATTGATGTGAGGGTTGGTTATTGTTATTGGGATGATATATTTTTTTCTAGATCTTTTCAGTGGATAGAACATGGTATGTTCTAAAAGCATGAACTCCTAACAGGACCTATTCTCTAGCTAACACCTTGTTAGATATCTTGAGTACTTTAAAAAGGATATAGAAAATACTGTCACTGGTCCTCTGTAAGTTTACAGTTTAATTGGAGTTTACTGATTTTGCCTAAGAACTAAAAAAATGTTGAGTATCATGCTTTGAATTAATCCCGAGTCTATCATCCTTTTTTCTATAGGTGAATACTGCTTTTGAGTTCTCTTCATCAGTGCTGGGTTCAGATGATTATACTAATGATTGGGACCTTATTTAGAAAAATAATTAATGAGGAGAAAATGGCAGGCTGGAGTTTTGTTGTCATCAGTAATCTAGATGAAATTGTAACAAATATTTTCTGTTTAGAATTCTATTTTTTTTCTTCTGTGTATGTATCTGCTTGGGAGTTTGAATTATCCAAGTGGAGAATTTTGGATTATTAATTCTGTTTACCTTTTATTTGAATTACTCTCTATTTGGAATCTCTTCTTTCCAGCAGTTCTAAGGTTTTTACCCCCAGTTATTGAATTAAAAACTTAGAATTCATGGAATCTGAATTACATTTAAACAACAACAAAAAAAGAAGCAAAACAAAAAATAAGCTTCTTCCTCAATTTGCTTACAAATCAATCAGCTTGCAAAATCTAAAATTTCCAGTGCTGTTTACAAACCTGGGTTAAGTCTGGGTCTTTTCAGGTTATGGCTTTCAGATTAAGCAAAGTTTCACAAAACGTGACATTTTGTTTCCCTGGGTATTTGCATACAAACTTATTTAAACAAATCCAAATCCAGAATAACCATTCAATATTTTGGCTGGTCCCTCCAGAACTGGGTCAGGAGAAATCTTAAAATCAATTCAAATTAGTTTGTTTTGTTTAAATTTCACCTGTTTGCAGGTTTCTGTTGGCTTTCATCCCAACCTTTAACTCAGTCCAGTTTTATTTGAAAACCAGATTGCATTGACTTTAGAATTGACCCAAGCTTGTTCCAAATGGATCCCACTCAAATAGCAGCCCAGGTTAGTCCAAAACTTATCTCTAGAAATCTCATTTTTTTCTCTCGGGAGAGAAGAATCTAGCTGAATTTCGAGGAGTAGAACTGATTTCAGAAATTTTAGATTTAATAGCCTGTTTTTGAATTTTTACAGAATTTCCATCCTTAATTTAAAAATGTGTTTTTCTAGCAAAAGAGAATCCAACACAGTATACAAGCCATGACAGAAGTTTTCTCATTTTTAAGTCTGTCTCTTCTTCTTCCCCAGGTCTGGGGCTTAATCATCCCTTTAACTACATCTTCTGACATTCATGATCTGTATCTCTTTTCCACACTCTATATAATTGGAAGAAGTTATTTTTTCTCTTAGTTTTCCAGTTTACCAGTATTTTTAGCTATATCTCTTGAAAATTCACTTCTTCCATGAAGCTATCCAATCAAAATCTAAAAAAGGCCAAAAGGAAAAGCATAAGCACACAAATATAACAGAGTTTTCTTCAACCATGTGAATCAACCCAGGTCTTGGTGGTAGTTGTTGTCTGAGCAGTAAGGTTGTAAGGCTCACATTATCACATAACACACACGAATTCAACCCTTAACACCAAGTAGCAGATTTCCTGCCTCTGAAATGATGAGGATAATGATTTCATTTATTTACCTCCCAGGAATTATTATTTGGAATACAATCAGCTGAATTCAGACAATGCACTGATAACTAACTGTTTGCTTTTAAAAACATTCTGTTGTTTATTTTAAAAGCAACTTGTTGAATTTTGTTCATTAATATATGACTTATGTTAACATTTTCTTGCCCAAGAAGATTATATGTGTTGACATCTCTTATGGCTTCTGGGAGTTCACTTCAGTAGTGAGAATAACAACCAGCAGTAACATACTGTATTACACAGTTTCTTTAAATTCTTCTCAGGCGACCTCTTTTCAACCACGATGTTTTGTTCCAGAGCCCATGCATGAACAATTTTTATATTTTTCCAAAGTAAAAGTTGTTTTCTCCAGGTCTTTCCACTAGGAGGTCATGTTTTCCCTGTGAATGGAACTTGAACTCCAATTGTTCAATTCTAAATTCAAAGCCACAGAATTTGGTCTAAAGTAAACAAAGCACATTCATCTTCTTGTTCCTAATTGCTTGAAATTCTATCCAGGTTTTCTAAAAGTTGATTGAGTCTTACCAACATTTTCTATGAACCACACATGGATTTGGAGTTTATAGACAAACCCAAACCTCTAGAAATAAACCCCAAGAAGAAAGTTTCATTTGGTTTCAAGTTTCACTACAAAAATTTAATATAACCTTATTAAAAAAGCACTAAGCAATACCGGATGGAGTGATCTGTTTCCAGCAAAATGTCATGCTTATGTATCATTGCATACTGGTACTAATTTATGTCTTTAAGTCTTGAATGAAGTCCACTCAATGTTTTGCAGTAAATGCAACTACGCACATTTTATTTGTAGATAAAATTCAAATATTGACTTTACATTGTGAAATTACACAAAACAGTGTACTAAATAAAGAACATGTATATGGATATGGATCTATTCTAAACCATACTCGAATGACAAGATTAACAAGACAAATGATATGGATGCTAATTAGCTAAATATTAATCTATCAACTTCCAAAAGACCTAGAATCATAGAAGTAAAAGGGATTTAGGGAATTTTTTTTTTTTTTTTTTTTTTTTTTACCATGGTACTTCTGAAGGTAGAAATTAGGTATTACCAAATCCAAGTCATTTGTGCCATAAAGAGACTTGGCCTTTACAAATCTTCCCTGATCCTTCCCACATACTTTCTCCTCCCATTGGAACAGACACAGATGTCAAACTCAGAGAATGGCAGAGTCAAAGACAGAAGGATCTACATAGGCCAGAGGAAATTTGCTGCTGATCAGGACACCCACACTGAACTTATATTAGCAAGACAAATCTACAGGGTTAAGACATGAACCTTTGGGTGTTTTTTGTTGTTGTTGTTGCAGATGTTAGCATTATTCTTACTAACACAGAAGGTATTTTACACTCAATCTCTATGTGTGTTATTTTATCATACCAAAAATATTATGGTATTAAAACGAACTTTAAATTTATAGGGAGAAAATTTAATATAATCAGCAGTGTCTTAGAATTGCATCATTTAAGGTAGTATTTTTAACAACCATGAGAATTATATTACAGCACATAGACCATCTTTATTTAAAAAAATATATATATATATATATATTTATTTATTTTTGGCTGCATTGGGTCCCACCTGCGGCACACGGGCTTCTGTCTAATTGTGGTACGCGGGGGCTCCAGAGCCCGTGGGTGCTGTAGTTGTGGAACACGGGCTCTCTAGTAGTGGCATGCGGGCTTAGTTGCCCTGCAGCATGTGGGATCTTAGTTCCCGACCAGGGATAGAACCTGCGTCCCCTGCACTGGAAGGGGGACTCTCAATCACTGGACCACCAGGGAAGTCCTGACGTAGACCATCTTTAAATTTTCTAGTTGGGGCTAAATAATTTAAATAATTTAAGTAATGGTTCCTTTCTAGTAAAGAGACTGACAAAATCACAAAAGAAAACCTGCAACTCTCTGGCTTAGACAAAAGGTGAGAAAAAACCCTATTTTTAATTCCCGCTCTCCACTTTCTCCACTACTGGCTTTGAGATCTTGACACGTTGTTTCCCTATTTTTTTTTGCTGTGTGAGCTAAGTTTGGGATGAGGGATGATGGGCATAAGGGATGAATAAAAGGACTCAGCGAATTTTAGATGAAAAAGCTTGGCCCCCAATTTTTGTTTAATGTGTATAAACTATGCAAAGTATCCTGGATCAAAATGTCCTGAACAGCCAAGAAAGATGATAAGAACTATTTTAGGTCTTTTTTATTGGGACCAAGGAAAGAAAAAATATGGGGCAGAAATTAAAAACAAATTTCCATGTATTTGATTGTTCAAGTGCCTCATGTTGATCTAGAAAATAAAAAAAAATTGTATGTTTGATTAAAAAGTAAACTCCTATCAACAAAAAGCAGATCATTAAATATTACCATAACCGATAATTTAAAAATTATTATAAACCTCTCAATTAACACTTAAGTGCAGTTAAATGGGGGCAAATGTCATTCAACAAGACATATATATTTGTGAATACTTTTAAGTGTGAAATAACTCTTTACCTACTGAGAGATGTACCTGAAGAAAGTAGAACCATCAAATGGTGGTCACACTATTGGATATTTTTTGAAGCCTATTTTTTTCTCCTTCTTGTACATTCTCTCTTCTCCCTCATTCTTCTATGACTCTGTTCTTTCCATAGCAAATTCTGGTATAATCCTCATGTGAATGTTTACCTTGAGTGATGTGAGGTAATCAACCACTTTGGATAGAATCTTCTAGTAGTTGTCCCTCCAGTACGTCTTCTTATAGGTCCTCTTCTTCTCAGCCTCAATGTTCAGGTTACGTGCACTCTTTGACTTCCCCAGGCAGAGTTAATTATTCCTCCCTTTCTTTCTAAAGCATTTGATTCTTAACTCTGTTATCCACACAGTTACACATATGCATTGATATTGACTGGAGGGTTGAGTACAAGAGGGTAATGAGGTGATGACTCAGAGAGGGCACCGAGAGGTCGGTGGAGTTAAACTGAGCTGGGGACCAGGAGTGGTATTGCAGGTGAAGGGCCAAAAGACAGAAGAAGAGCCCAATTCCATCTGGAAATGGGAATTCAAAGGGTGCTCAAAACTGGAGGGAGCTGTCATGGTAAGAGGGTCAGGTCAGGAAGTAAAATCATGAAACCCAAAGTGGAAGAATCCCTGAAGTTGCATCAACTGCAAAGAACACATGCGTGGGGCCCAGATATTGCTTTAGCTGGGATTTGCTTCTTGTTTCATCCCCGTGGGGTGTCCTTTGACCATATCTGTCTTCTGTTTTAGCCTGTGAACTTCTGTTGCTTCTTCTGTTCACAGTGCTTAATTTACAGATCATCAACCTAGAGGTAGGTCAAAGCTTTTAAGCATGTTAGTGAGTATGGACACTGCTTCAATAATACTTTATTTAGAACATGAAGCAACTCAGTGTCTACCAATCTTACTTTTAAGTCCAGGAACCTGGTTATGCCTTATAAGTACTGTATCTAATTTATATGTAAAGGCCCCAGTATGTCTCGGTGGAGAATCCAAAGTCAGAGGTAGGTTAAATGCACAGAAGACAGGAATCTTAATTTCATGTCCTCTCTTCTTTTGCAGAACAATGAGTGACATGGATGAGGAGAAAGAATCTGTTTTGTGCACAAGACAGTTTCACTGTATAGCAGTCCCAAGACCATGTTGTTGAGAGTGTGGATGAAACTTAGGGTCACATAATCCTGCTTTCAAATGAATGATACTGGCACATTGCCTTCGGTAATTTCCTGATGCCCTATTGCATCTGGGCATAGGACTACAATGCTTTACCAATGGCAGTGGGTTTAACTGCATCTTCAGTGAAACCTAAATAAAGCAAATTTTTACCATGTCTGTACCTGTAACTCTAGTCATTTGGTCTTAGGCTTCATGAAAGTTTGTTTAAAAAACTACACATGCACACGGGCGTGTGCGCACACACCCACCCACATTTATTTAGCATCTATATAAGTACCACACTGTTTTAGATTTTACAGTGATAGAGAAACAGGTTAAAAGATGTGAAAGACATGGTTTAGGTGTAAAGCAGCATTTTCAAGCTAGTGGTAACAACTTAGTAATGAATAGTGAAATGAATTCAGTTGGTTATGATTGGCATTAAAAAAGAAAGAAAGGAAACAGTATAGAATAAAACAGAAGAATAGAGTACCTCCCATTCCATATGTATGCATGTGTGTACTGGGTCATGATGTAAAAGAGATTCCTTACTGTGTATCATAATCAAAAGAATTTAAGAGCCACTGCTTAAGGAGTTCTGCTATAGAAACACTGGAATTTACATGATAATCTTTGGGGCACTAGAGACCCTCTCCCCATGCAGATTTTTAGTTGTGAAATTCCTAAGAGAGATATTTTTAAATGTCAGACAAATTCAAAAAAAGTCCATGCAATTATTAGTTTTCACAATTCCAATGTAACATATCTCATAGAAATTAAAAAAAGATTAAAAGTTTTTGCACTAAAAGCAAAAATAATTTTTCCTCAAAAATGCAAACAAATGACTTCTGCACATGTGAAAATTCTTGAAGTTAATCTTTAAAACTTAAATTTAATAGAAATTAATATTCCATAAAATTATCTATCTGAACAGTTATACTATTCTTTCCTTATTCTTTTGTTGTTGAGCTTGGTTTAAGTAAAGAAAATTTTGGTATCAATGTATACGTTCTTCAAAAGTTAATGGAAAAAAGAGTTAATAGATATGTAGACATGAACATGAATAGAAAAATCTCTATAATATAGTAATAGACATTTTCTTACAAATACATATATGATCATAATGGCCAAAGAATGTATTGAAATAGAAGTGAATTTTATACCATGAAATCATGGGAGAAACAGTCATTTACTGGTTATGTTTTGTTTATCAAAAACATTTGACAACATTGTAAATCAACTATACTCCAATAAAAATTAAAACATTTGAATATTTTAAGTTTGATTACACTCAGTTATTTTTTAATGATATTGAAGATTCAGCTTAACGGCTTAAATTTTATTAGTATTGGATTCTTCATCCTGCCAATTTTTTGTGATAGTATTGACTACATTTTATTGTTTCATTTGAATAAAATTTAAATGGAAGACATACAAGAAGAAGGCGCTACAAATAGATTTAAAAGTTTAATTCTTAATTTTTCCCCATCCAGTCAGAGAAAAGCACAGGGTATGTTTACATGTTTTATTTGGGTGGCTCCTCTTCGTCTACCATTCTACATGGGAGAGGGCTAGAATTGCAAATGAACCCAGATTATGGAATTTTCCTTCTAAATAAGACTGCCAAATATTTATAAGTTTTACATGATTTTACATTTTAGCTTTTGCCAATGAAGCATATCCACTGAATTTCACCAGAACTTCCAGTAAAAGTATACGGATTATGGTCAGAAGTATTTGGGTAAGACATTTGGGCAAGTTTCTTTGCAGCTCTCCGTTGTGTAGGCTTCAGTAACATTTAGAGACCACTTGATAGAACAGTCAGGATGAAATAAAATCATCCAACTGGTGCTGCCTATGTTTAACCTCGATGAACCTTGATGGAGCTGCTTTTCAATTTAGTTCAAATGAGATTTAAAAACTCAACTCCTTAACTAATTTGGTGCTATGTATAAGGCTTTAGGGCCCATGATATCTGGAAAACTTTGGTTTTTAGTCTCTTTATTAAAATTTTACAATGACCAATCTTTAAATATGAACCATTTTTAAAAAGAAAAAAATAATCCGATTTAGTGCTTTAGTATCTCAGTCTTTGAAGGATTCCATGATGCTTTAATGTCTTTCTCAAAACTCTGATATTCATTACACCTTGAAGGCATGCAGCCTGTTTCATACTTGCGTTGACTAAATATTGGGACCTCTGAGGGCATTTTGAGGCATTTAACTATTACTGGTTAGTTGGAAGAGGAAAGGTTGATGAGCCTTAAGCATCTTCTGGACAAGAATGCTGCTTTCAGAAGGAAAACCTTTCCAAGGCGGTTTGACGGTTTCACGTTGAAGCCTGAAGCTGCAATGACTTAGGTTGTTTCTTACATTTTTTTTTTTTTTTTTCGGTACGCGGGCCTCTCACTGTTGTGGCCTCTCCCGTAGCGGAGCACAGGCTCCGGACGCGCAGGCTCAGCGGCCATGGCTCCCGGGCCCAGCCGCTCCGCGGCACGTGGGATCCTCCCAAACCGGGGCGCGAACCCGGTTCCCCTGCATCGGCAGGCGGACGCGCAACCACTGCGCCACCAGGGAAGCCCCCTACATTTGGTTTTAAGTAAACAAAACAACCAGAAACTTTTGACTTGTGATACTCTACCGTGAAGGACACGGTGACAGCAGGAGTAGTGGAATAGTCTGTCCCTGTAAACATTTAAGAGTCTTCTATGAATTTTGGTGAGTGATCATTAAACTGTTTTCCAACTTAAAAAAAAAAAGTGTGAGTGTTTTGAGTTTATACAGTACAAATTACTCAGAATGTAGAAAGTCTCTATGATGATAGGAGATTGTGAGACATTAATTTGTGATTAATAAACATGATAATGGTCATTTCTTTTTTTAAATTGAAGTATAGTTGATTTACAATATTGTGTTAGTTTCAGGTATACCGCAAAGTGATTCAGTTTCATATATATGTATATATTCAGATTATTTTACATTATAGGTTATTACAAGATATTGAATATAGTTCCTTGTGCTATACTGTAAATCCTGGTTGCTTATCTATTTTATGTATAGTAGTTTGTATTTGTTAATCCCATACTCCTAATTTATCCCCTTCTTCCCTTTCTCCAAGTTTGTTTTCTGTCTCTGAGCCTGTTTCTGTTTTGCGTAAGATTCATTCGTATCTCTTTTTAGATTCCACAAATAAGTGGTGTCATATGGTATTTGTCTCTCTCTGTCTGGCTTACTTCACGTGTATGATATTCTCCAGGTCCATCCATGTTGCTGCAAATGATAATGGCCATTTCTTGAGCACTTACAATGCACTAGGAAATACATTTAGTGATATGTACCTACTCTCATTTGATTGTTAACGGAGAATTATTTACATTGTGCATTAACTAAAAAAACATTTTCTCTTATTGGTAGCATCACTCTAGTAACAGTAGCAGTAGCCATCATTTTCTAGATGATTACTATGTGCCAGGTAGTTTATGTGAATTAACATATTCAATCATAAAAAACTCTCCAAGGTATAATGTATTCTTGTCATTCTCATTTTTACAAGTGAACATACTGAGATGTAGTCTAACCTCCAGGGAGAACTTTTTCTTTCCTCAGTGACTTTTGAACTTATATCAGACTTATCTCTCCTCTTCATCATCTTCCCTCATCCTTTGAGGATATTCTCAAGACACTGAGGATGCAGAGCAAGGATTTGTTGAGCTGAACCAAATTAAAGTTTACTATTTACTGTAGGTCACAGGGAACTCTACTCAATATTCTGCCATAACCTGTATGAGAAAAGAGTCTGAAAAAGAATGAATATATGTGTATGTATAACTGAATCACTTTGCTGTACACCTGAAATTAACACAACATTGCAAATCAACTATACTCCAATAAAATTAAAAAATGAATAGAAATATGGAATTTTTATTTAAAAAAAGTTTACTATTTCCCATGCTGGCCTAGGGGCCCTTTTTATGCTTTGCTAGTATCCTCTTCATGTCTTTATATTTGCATTTACCATTTGCTATTGCGGTATGTGGACTTCATTAAAAAAAAAAGTTACAAATAACATTCCTTTTAAGCAAATAGTCACCTTATTTTCAAAATTGCTACACCAGTCATGATATAGCAGAGTTGAAGCATTTTAGTAAATCCTGACACTGAGCAGGGGAGAGGTTAAGGGACTAAAGCATGAGTGAGCTTCTTAAGGGCAAAACCTATCAAAAGGAGTAGAATTTTAATATTTCGGCACTGGAGGCCAGTCATGAATATGACGTTGAGAACATTAAAGGGAGTCGTTGGGGTACAAGATGGTGTGTTCTGGCAAAGAATATATGTCTGAGGAGGCATTCCGGATTGTGAAAGTTTCCACACGGGACGTTTTCCAAGGAGCCAAAGATATATTGGAATCCATAAGTGTCAGTTGCTTGCCTAGGTTTTTAAACCATTTTAAAGTAGGACTATAAAGCCCTGGGCGTAAACAGAAGCTGACTGCTCAGCCAGATCCACATGCCCTTGGATCATCCAAGACACTCACCTGAACTCGTCTTGGTTTAAATCCTGTTTTTAATCACGGCTGAGCTGCAATTCTTAGATGCTGGAAGGCAGATGAGGTAAAAACGTGTGGAGTACGTGTCTTTTCAGCAACATGGCACTACGCTGAGAATATTTGTGGCTCAAATGATAGTTGAGGACAGTCAGTGCCATTTAATGAATTCTAGGTTAGTAATGATAAATAAACAGTGACTCACTGACACTGTTTATTTTCTATGCTTGAGACTTGACTTTGGAGTGGGCCCTACAAACACACATGCATTACTAACAGGACTGGCATTAATGTAATAGTCTGTGATACCAAGAAAATCTGGTCTGAAACATCAGCTCTGCCTTAAATGAACAGCTCCTTTCACTTCTTATTACACGAAACCATGGAAAAGTATACTTAAGAGCAGCAGCCTCATTTAAAGAGCTTCTATACCAGGTACACCTTTAAGGTCGCTTAATAGATTCTACAACTCTATCTCAGATGGGAGATAGTATGTGTTGTCTGTCTCCTCATTATTTTTCTGCTTGGTGAAACTTATAAATGGTAGAGAACTTTGCATGATAATTCAATATTTTGATTTTCATCCTTTAGCTCTACCCTTGATTCCCATAGTGAACTGTGACTTTCGACTAATAATTGTTCAAATTGCTACTAGCAAGGTCAAGAAGTTAACTCACTGTGAGATAATTCATGTTTCAAAGCTATAGTAGGGCTTTCATAGAGTACCAGTTGGTAACTGTGTGCAGTTAACTCATAAGGGAAGGTTTACTTAGAATAATGACTGTTGATCAGGCCCACCAGGTATCTTAGCTGCTTATTCTTGGAGTGATCATAATATAATTTTGTCTGCTGATATAATGCTTAGTTGCAGTTGTCATAATTGAAAAAAATTCTGTATCAATTCCTCTTGTGTCCTGACATTTTTAGGCTTTGATCAATACAAAATACCAAAGAAAAGTGTATATGTTTGATTAATCAGAGAGAAATTGTGACTCTGAGTAATATCATTCTAGAACAACTGCACTGGTGACACCTCGACTAATGCAGGCTTTATCCCTAGGAACAACTCCTGTTCTCATTCCCTGTTCCTTTATTCTTCTGACAAATTGGTCTAGGCAATAAGAAAAGTACTTATCTCTTTACCTCTCATCTTAAAATCAGACCTGATTGCAAGCCTAAAAGCCTCTATTTCGCTTCTGGACTTGAGCCTTATCAACTTTCTCAGCTTTCCAGAATCAAATGGACTTTCCCAAACTAAAATACCTACAGTACAAATTACACCTCCATTCAGACACAACCCACTAAGTATCCTTCATATTTTGAATCCTTCTACAGTTCTGAGCAGCTCAAATCACTAACACTCCAGACCTGTAATGCTTCAAAATAAGAGAAGAGGGGAGGACAGGGAGATATATCTGCTTCTTCCTCTTTTTTTAAATTGAAGTATAGTTAACTTACAATATTATATCAGTTTCAGGTGTACAACAGAGCGATTTGACATTTTTACAGATTATGCTCCATATAAAGTAATTATAAAATATTGGCTATATTCCCTGTGCTTTACATTACATCCCTGTATCTTATTTATCTAATACCTAGGAGTTTGTATCTCTTAATCCCATACCACTATCTTGCCCCTCGCCCCTTCCCGCACCCCTTCCCTCTCCCCACTGGTAACCATTATTTTATTCTCTGTATCTGTGAGTCTGTTTCTATTTTATTATATACATTTGTTTGTTTGATTGTTTAGATTTCACATATAAGTGAAAACATACAGTATTTGTCTTCATCTGGCCTATTTCACTAAGCATAATACCCTCCAGGTCCATCCATTTGGTTGCAAATGGCAAAATTTCATTCTTTTTAATGGGTGAGTAATATTACATATGGCAGTATAATATTCCATAGATACTATATATATATATATATATATACACACTATATATATATACACTATGTATATATACACTATATATATACACATATATATATCACATCTTCTTTATCCATTCATCTTTTTAAAATAATTTTTGAATTTTATTTTATGTATTTTTTTATACAGGTTCTTATTAGTCATCCATTTTATACACATCAGTGTATACATGTATTAATATACGATATTTGTTTTTCTCTTTCTGACTTACTTCACCCTGTATGACAGTCTCTAGATTCATCCACATCTCTACAAATGACGCAATTTCGTTCCTTTTAAGGGCTGAGTAATATTCCATTGTATATATGTACCACAGCTTCTTTATCCACTCATCTGTTGATGGACACTTAGGTTGCTTCCATGTCCTGGCTACTGTAAATAGAGCTGCAATGAACATTTTGGTACATGACTCCTTTTGAATTATGGTTTTCTCAGGGTATATACCCAGTGGTGGGATAGCTGGGTCATATGGTAGTCCTATTTTTATTTTTTAAAGGAACCTCCACACTGTTCTCCACAGTGGCTGTATCAATTTACATTCCCACCAACAGTGCAGGAGGGTTCCCTTTTCTCCACACCC
>NC_041228.1:62342452-62343007 GCF_002837175.3 Physeter macrocephalus | reverse complement strand
AATATTGAGCTGCATGAGCTGTTTATATATTTTGGAGATTAATCCTTTGTCCGTTGATTTGTTTGCAAATATTTTCTCCCATTCTGAGGGTTGTCTTTTCGTCTTGTTTCTAGTTTCCTTTGCTTTGCAAAAAGCTTTGACGTTTCATTAGGTCCCATTTGTTTATTTTTGTGTTTATTTCCATTACTGTAGGAGGTAGATCAAAAAATATCTTGCTGTGATTTATGTCAAAGAGTGTTCTTGCTATGTTTTCCATTAAGATTTTTATAGTGTCCAGTCTTACATTTAGTTCTCTAATCCATTTGGAGTTTATTTTTGTGTATGGTGTTAGGGAGTGTTCTAATTTCATTCTTTTACATGTAGCTGTCCAGTTTTCCCAGCACCACCTATTGAAGAGACTGTCTTTTCTCCATTGTATATCCTTGCCTCCTTGTCATAGATTAGTAGATCATAGGTACCTGGGTTTATCTCTGGGCTTTCTATCCTGTTTCACTGATCTATATTTCTGTTTTTGTGTCAGTACCATATTGTCTTGATTACTGTAGCTTTGTAGTA